>NW_027361975.1:4187500-4205283 GCF_039654945.1 Dendrobates tinctorius | reverse complement strand
ACTTTTTCATTCCTATCATGCCACTTTGTATTAATTCCTGAAAAGCACCTGAAGGGTTAGGCT
This sequence comes from Dendrobates tinctorius, assembly GCF_039654945.1. NCBI lineage: Eukaryota > Metazoa > Chordata > Amphibia > Anura > Dendrobatidae > Dendrobates > Dendrobates tinctorius. Next base: position 4,205,220 of record NW_027361975.1, on the reverse strand, counting down.
GTGTGCACATGTTGCAGACTTTGATGCGGATCAGCAGGGTTTGTGGATGCACAGAATTGCATCAAATCCACAGTGTAGTGCACAACCAATTTTAGTCCATGGGAAATTCTGAATTCGTGTGCACATGCTGCGGAAAAATACGCTCGGATTTGCAGCATTTTATTTTACGCAGCATGTCATTTCATTTTGCGGATCTGCAGCGTTTTTGCACCCATTGAGTCAAATCCGCAGCAAAACCGCAGGTGTAAAAAGATTTGCGGTTTTGCTGCGGAGTTGAGTGAGAGAAACGCTGCAGATCGGGAGGAGGAAGACTGTATGGGCGGAGACTATGTGCGGTGAATATGTGTGGGTCTGTGTGTATCGGCGTGTGTGTGCAGGTTTGTGTGTAGGCCAGGCATCGTCTGATGGGACTACTAGTCCCATCCGGCTATGTCTGCTACAGTGACAGCATTAGCTGATGTTGGGACAGTAGTAGTCCCATCATCCGGCTGTGTTGAATAGTAAAAAAACAAACACATACAGTACATACTCAGCAAACAGCTAATCCCCGACGCCCTCGATCGCCTGCAAAAGCGAAAAAAAAAATAATAAACCAACATTATACTTCCTGTTGCGATGTAATCCATTTAATAACGATTGTCCCACAACTATCCCTGTAGAGCTGTCATATTGTGGAATGTGAACCTTTCTACAGGGGCTCCGGTGTGCAGTGACCGGAGGTGATCCTCCGCAGTGTATCCCTCGCTCGCCTAGAGGTCACTGGCGTTCATGCTGTCACTTGCTGCACCGCTGCGTGAGAATTCTCACACAGCAGTACTGCCGTAAAGTGAGAGCATGAACTCCGATGAAGTACACTGCGGGAGTATTATCTCCGGTCAGTGTGTCATCGGAGGCCCTGTGACTACTCTATGTGGGAGATCGTCGTGGGACACTTGTTATTAAATGGATTACATCGGATCAGGGAGTACTTGTGTTGGTTTTTCTTTTTTTTTTTTTTTGCAGGAGAACGAGGGCGTCACAGGAATTAAGCGTATAATAAATATAGGAAACTTATTTTTTTTTCATTAAAGTACTTTATTCTTGCTGTCTTTATTTAACCCCTTAACTATAGGATTAGTAATGGATAGGTGTCTTATTGACACCTCTCCATTACTAAGCCGTGGGCTTGATGTCCCCTTACAATACCAAGGTGACATCAACCCCACAACTATTACCCCATATGCCACCGTTACACGGCAGTGGGAAGAAAGAGGCTAAATGCCGGAGTTGGCGCATCTTAGAGATGCGCCATTTCTGGGGCGGCTGAGAGCTGGTGTTTGTAGCCAAGTGGGGGCTAATATCCATGGCCCCTTCCTAGGCTAATAATATCAGCCCGCAGCTGTCTGCGTAGCCTTTTCTGGTTATTAATTATAGAGGGACCCCACATCGTTTTTTGGGGGCTCCCCTATTTTAATTGCCAGTAAAGGCTAATTATACAGCTGTGAGCTGATGTAATAGCCTTGGAAGATCTATGGGTATTACCCCCTTTCCAGGCTATAAACATCATTCCCCAGTCGCCGGCTTTCTCTGTTCTGGTTTTGAAAATTGCACGGGAGCCCATACAATTTATTTTCACTTAAAAAAAAAAAAAAATTAAACAGATTGTGTTTATTGCAGATTTTGTGTGGTGTGTGTGTTTAACTCTTTATGTACCATTTTATTATGTTCATTACTAAACATCGGCCTTGGTATTTTATAACTATCTATAGATATTTATTTATAGATATATCTATAGATGGATTGAAAGATATATCTATAGATAGATATTCACTTATATTTGTTTGTGTGTGTAAACATTATATTTGAACATGGTATGTGATATTATGGTATTCAATGGAGTATGTAAAATAAGAGGTTGGACAAAGAAATGACATCACATTTTTTTTTTTTTTTTTTTGCTAAATAGATCTTTATTTAGCTAACAAAAACGCACGAAAATCCACATCATCTGAATTAAAGGGATAATTCAGAGTTTGAAAATTGCTAATTTTTTTTTTACATTTCTGTCAAATTTCTGATATTTTTTATAAATAAACACAATATATCAACCTAAATTTACCATTATCATAAAGTATAATGTGCCACGAAAAAACAGTCTGAAAATAACTGGAATTTGTCAAATCGTTCCAGAGTTACCACATAAAGTGACACTGGTCAGATTTTTAAAATTTGGCTCTGTGACTAAGGGGGGGTTACATGAATTTACCAATCCCTATGTCTAACCTTATGTAATACATTAAGTGAATTTATATACTAAAATTAGTCCAAAAAAATGTATCTGGCACTTCCAAACAATATCAAAACAAGCATTTTTCGGATCTGTATCACAAGAAGGAACCGAAAAACATGAAGAGATCCAGTACTTAATTAAAAAATCAAATTTTTATTGAAATATTATTAAAATAATTTTAAAATAACAAAATGCCCAGTAGGAGGCGCGCGCTCAAAAACACCAATTCATAATATAGTCACATAAGTGATGCAATAGCACATCTACAAATAAATCCTGACTCTAACAGTTAGATATATATTAATTATAATATAAGGAGTATATCATCTCCATAAATTTACATAATATCTATAGCAGGATGTAAAAAATACAGGCAATCAGATAAATACTTACAATTCAACAAATTGCCTAATGTCTCAGAATAACTGTGATTGTCTGAACTTACACTGTGTTCCAAATTTTTATGCAAAAATTATTTCCTCATATTTTCTCTAAATTACCTATATGAATTGGTCATTGTTATTTTCCAGTCATCTAATATTCTAGTATAATTGCAATGTTTTTGAACTAATTGCCTATGAAAACAGTATATTTTAAAAAATAAGAAATCCTCAAAATGCATGTTCCAAATTATTATGCACAGCAGAGTTTTCAACCTTTTAATTTTGAACAAAAAAATGGTCAATTGTGAAATTATAAGCATTATCAGCTTATTACAAAATGAAATCAAACAGTTTAAGTCAAAACTTTATTCTAGGTGATGTTACATTTGCACATAGGACCCCTTGTTCGAAAGAAGCTTCTGAACTCTCTCGTCCATTGAATTTGTCAGTTTTTGGATGGTTTGTGCTTCAATTGTTTTGCGTGTGGACAGAATACCCTCCCAGAGCTGTTGCTTAGATGTGAACTGCCTCCCGCCATCATAGACACTCCTTTTGATGATGCTCCAGAGGTTCTCAATGGGGTTGAGGTCAGGGGAAGATGGTGGCCACACCATAAGTTTCTCCTCCCATAGCAGCCAGAGATGCAGATGTGTTATTTGCAGCATGAGATGGTGCATTATCATGCATGAAAATGATCTTGCTGCGGAAAGCACGGTTCTTCCTCTTGAACCATGGCAGGAAGTGCTGTTTTAGTAACTCCACATAGATTATGGAGTTCATCTTTACCCCTTCAAGGATCCTAAAGGGGTCGACAATCTCTCTCCCCATGATTCCAGCCCAAAACATTACTCCACCTCCTCAGTGTTGGCGCCTTAGCCGTGTTTTCATGGGGTGTCCATCAACCAGCCATCCTCCACTCCATCCATCTGGACCATCGAGTGTTGCACGGCACTCATCGGTGAACAAAACAGTTTGGAAGTCAGTCTTCATGTATCGTTTGGCCCACTTGAGCTGTTTCTGCTTGTGTGCAGTGGATAGAGGTGGTCGACAGGATGGCTTACGCACAGCTGCAAACCTCTGAAGGACCCTGCATCTTGTTGTTCGGGGGATGCTGGAGGCACCAGCAGCTTCAAAAACTTGTCTGCTGCTATGACAAGGCATTTTTGCAGCTGCTCTTTTAACCTGATGCAATTGCCTGTTGGAAAGAGTCCTCAATTTTTCCTTATCAGCACGCACACGTGTTAGCGCTGGGAATCAGCTACATACGTCTTGATTGTGCGATGATCACGATGAAGTGTCTTGGCAATGTTGATTGTAGTCATGCCTTGACCTAAATACTCCACAATTTGTTGCTTCTCAGCAGCCGACACATCCTTTTTCTTTCCCATTTTGGCAAAAAATGTTGGCTGCTTAATAATGTAACATAGTAACATAGTTATTAAGGTTGAAGGGAGACTTTAAGTCCATCTAGTTCAACCCATATCCTATCCTAACTTGCCCTAACATGTTGATCCAGAGGAAGGCAAAAAAAACCCCATGTGGCAAACAGTAAGCTTCACATTGGGGAAAAAAAATTCCTTCCCGACTCCACATACGGCAATCAGACTAGCTCCCTGGATCAACGCAATATTAAGGAAACTAGTGTATATACCCTGTAATATACTTTTCAAGAAAGGCATCCAGTCCCTTCTTAAATTTTAGTAGGGAATCACTCATTACAACATCATATGGCAGAGAGTTCCATAGTCTCACTGCTCTTACAGTAAAGAATCCGCGTCTGTGAGTATGCTTAAGGGTATGTGCACACGTTGCAGAAAATTTCTGCACAAAAACCTGAATCCCTTCCCAGAAACCGCACCTATTTTTCCGCGGCGGTTTTTGTGCGTTTTTTGCTCGGTTTTGATGCGTTTTTTACCGCAGCGGTTTCTAAAAGCATGGGAGAAGCCTAAACCGTGGAAAAAAACGCAAAATTAATGTGCATGCTGCGGTTTTTACCGCGATGCGGTTTTTTCGCGGTAAAAAACGCATCAATGTGCACAAAAAGTGCAAAATGCATAGAAATGACTGTGCACCTTATTTTTAGCGGTTTTATAGCGGTTTTATAGTGAAAACCGTGGTAAAAACCGCTAAAAAAAACGCTGTGTGTGAACACAGCCTAAACCTTCTTTCCTCCAGACGTAGAGGATGCCCCCTAGTCCCCGTCACAGGTCTAAGAGTAAAAAGATCATTAGAAAGTTCTTTGTATTGTCCCCGCATATATTTATACATTGTAATAAGATCACCCCTAAGCCTTCGATTCTCCAAACTAAATAACCCCAAGTGTAATAACCTGTCTTGGTATTGCAGACCCCCTAGTTCCCTAATAACCTTGGTCGCTCTTCTCTGCACCCGCTCCAGTTCAGCTATGTCTTTCTTATACACTGGAGACCAGAACTGTACACAGTATTCTAAGTGTGGTCGCACTAGTGACTTATATAGAGGTAAAATTATGTTCTCCTCATGAGCATCTATGCCTCTTTTAATGCATCCCATTATTTTATTTGCCTTTGCAGCAGCTGCCTGACACTGGCCGCTAAATGTGAGTTTGTCGTCCACCCATACACCCAGGTCTTTTTCAGTGACTGTTTTGCCCAGTGTTTTACAATTAAGCACATAATTATACATCTTGTTCGTTCTACCCAAGTGCATGACCTTACATTTATCCCCATTAAAGCTCATTTGCCATTTATCAGCCCAAGCTTCTAGTTTACATAAATCCTCCTGTAATATAAAATTGTCCTCCTCTGTATTGATTACCCTGCAGAGTTTAGTGTCATCTGCAAATATTGAAATTCTACTCTCTATGCCCCCTCCAAGGTCATTAATAAATGTTAAAAAGAAGTGGGCCCAAAACTGACCCCTGTGGTACCCCACTGCTAACCGTGACCCAGTCCGAGTGTGCCCCATTAATAACCACTCTTTGTTTCCTATCCCTGAGCCAGCTCTTAACCCACCTACACATATTTTCCCCTATCCCCATTGTTCTCATTTTATGTATCAACCTTTTGTGTGGCACCGTATCAAAAGCTTTTGAAAAGTCCATGTACGCCACATCCACTGCATTCCCTTGGTCCAGTCCGGAACTTACCTCTTCATAAAAGCTTATCAGATTAGTCTGACAGGAATGGTCCCTTGTAAACCCATGTTGATATTGGGTCATAAGGTTATTCTTCTCCAGATACTCCAGTATAGTATCTCTTAGAAAACCCTCCAGGATTTTACCCACAGTTGAGGTTAAACGTACTGGCCTATAATTTCCAAGTTCAGTTTTTGTCCCCTTTTTGAATATTGGCACCACATTTGCTATACGCCAGTCCTGTGGTACAGACCCTGTTATTATGTAATCTTTAAAGATTAAAAATAATGGTCTATCTATGACTGTGCTTAATTCCTGCAGTACTCGGGGGTGTATCCCATCCGGGCCCGGGGATTTGTCAATTTTAGTGCTTTTTAGACGCTGCCGTACTTCCTGCTGAGTTAAGCAGGTGACATTTAACGGAGAATTTTTATCCCTGATCATGTTATCCGTCAAGGGATTTTCTTGTGTAAATACTGTTGAAAAAAAGTCATTTAGCATATTGGCTTTTTCCTCATCCACCATTTCACCCAGACTATTTTTAAGGGGGCCAACACTATCAATTTTTAGTTTCTTACTATTTATGTAGTTAAAGAATATTTTGGGATTATTTTTACTTTCTCTGGCAATGAGTCTCTCTGTCTCAATCTTTGCTGTTTTGATTTGCTTTTTACAGAATTTATTTAATTTTCTGTATTTATTTAATGCCTCATCACTACCTACTTGCTTTAATTCTCTAAATGCTTTATTTTTATCTCTCATTGCACCCCTTACACCTCTATTTAGCCATAGCATATTTCTAGCATGTTTATTCCCATACGGTATATATTGTGCACAAGTCCTATTCAGGATGCTAATAAACGTTTCCCATTTTCTTTGTGTATTTTTATGTCTCAGGATATCGTCCCAGTTAATTGCACCAAGATCATCTCTCATCCGTTGGAAATTTGCCTTCCTGAAGTTTAGTGTCCTTGTAACCCCTCTACTACACATCTTATTAAAGGATACATGAAAACTTATTAATTTGTGATCACTATTACCCAAGTGACCCTCAACCCTTACATTTGATATGCGGTCTGGCCTGTTGGTTAATATTAGGTCTAGCAGTGCCCCCCCTCTTGTTGGGTCCTGAACCAGCTGTGAAAGGTAATTGTCTCTCATAGTTGTCAAAAACCTATTACCTTTGCTGGAACTGCATGTTTCGGTTCCCCAATGTATTTCAGGGTAGTTGAAGTCCCCATAATAATGACTTCTCCTTGAGTCGCAGCTTCATCTATTTGCTTTATGAGGATATTCTCTGTTGCTTCCATTATTTTTGGAGACTTATAACTAACCCCTATCAGTAATTTATTATTTTTCCCCCCTCCCCTTATCTCTACCCACAGGGACTCTACATTTTCATTAGATTCATATATATTATCACAAAGGATGGGTTTTAAGGATGATTTTACATATAAACACACACCTCCCCCTCGCTTATTTGTTTGGTCATTTCTGAACAGACTATAGCCCTGTAAATTAACCGCCCAGTCATGGCTCTCATCCAGCCATGTCTCACCATGTCATAATTATGTTCCAACAACATTAACTCCAATTCCTCCATTTTGTTGGTGAGGCTTCTGGCATTAGTATGCATGCACTTTATGTATCTCTGTACCTCTATTCTTTCTTAAATTATTAACTGTTCTAACCCCACCCCCCATGCCACCCCCACCCCCAATGTCATTATTTGCGCCCAGGTCTCTATCTGCACTGTCTTCCCCTCCTATAAAAGGAATACCCTCCCCCCGTCCCTAGTTTAAACACTCCTCCAACCTTCTAGCCATTTTCTCCCCCAGCACAGCTGCACCCTCCCCATTGAGGTGCAGCCCGTCCCTAGCATAGAACCTGTAGCCAACTGAGAAGTCAGCCCAGTTCTGCAGGAACCCAAACCCCTCCTTCCTACACCAATTCCTGAGCCACTTATTAACCTCCCTAATCTCCCGTTGCCTCTCTGGTGTGGCACGTGGTACAGGAAGTATATCCGAAAATACCACCTTGGAGGTCCTTGCTTTAAGCTTACAGCCTAATTCCCTGAAATCATCTTTAAGGACCTTCCACCTACCTCTAACTTTGTCATTTGTGCCAATGTGCACCATGACCGCTGGATCCTCACCAGTCCCTCCCAGTAATCTGTCAACCCGATCAGCAATGTGACAGACTCGAGCGCCAGGTAGGCAGCACACCGTTCGACGATCCCGGTCTTTGTGACAGATTGCCCTATCTGTTCCCCTAATAATTGAGTCTCCCACTACCAGAACCTGTCTGGCCTGCCCTGCTCTCCTATTTCCCCCCTTAATGAAGCAGACACTCCTCCGGCTTTCAGAGGACATGCCTTGCTGCAGCAGTGCTACCCCTGCACTAACACTCCCCTCATCTGCCAACTTAGCAAACTTATTGGGGTGTCCCAGATCAGGACTAGCCTCCCTGGTGCTCTTCCCTCTACCCTGCCTTCTAACTGTCACCCAGCTAGCTGCTTCATTGCCCTGCAGCTCCAACCTAGCATCCCCCCCCCTCATCTATCCCATTGAGCGTCTGCTCAGTGAGCAGAAGACTCCTTTCCATATTGTCTATGGATCTCAGTGTTGCCAGCTGCACATTTAAATCCAGTATCTGGGCTTCCAAATGCACAACATATCTGCAATTGCTTTCAGTGATATAAAGAGCCCTGACACACATCACCATCAATGAGTTTAAATGACAGACAAAAAAATTCTAACCTTATCACTCCTAAACTCTTTTTTGCATAATAATTTGGAACACAGTTTAGTCTCTTGTAATGCTGTTGCAAAAACCAGCCAGACTGAACATTTTTTTAGGGACAGACTGTACGTGTGAGGAAAAGACGCTGCTGACTGCGCTGCCTCCTGCCCCAACGCACGTTTCGCCTTGGCTTCTTCCGGGGGCGTGTCTATGTGGTGGGCGCTGTCTGTTAACTATCCCCATAAACCAGAGATCACTGAGAACTGATGTGGGCGTGCATAATTAAATGACTTCTCCAAACACCTTTATTGGAGCTTGTACAAATCCACAGAGCTGTGAAAATATCACTTCCAATTGACGTGCTCCCTTGGGCCACACACATAATATGTAAGAGGCACAAACTTGGAGCACTCAAGGAAACGAACAGAGATGCTGAAATAGCACAGGCACGGTGTGTCAGATTTTTGTGACCGATAAAACCATATAAAGATGACATTATAATGTGAAAAATTCACAGAGAATATAAAAGTGATTAATAATACCTAAATCGTGCCAATGCATCGTGTATCTATAATAGTGAGAACAAATCACAAAAAAATATATAAAAAAAGGCGATTTGTTGAACTGGTTTGTATATACTGTTTGTAAATAGTTTTTATAAAAATCTTTGTGTCATACGCATATCAAGTTTTAGAAATACAAAGATATCAAAAAAGTGTAAAGCTTAGAATGTGTAATATAATTATTAATTAGCAATAAAAATTTCTAAATGCCATCCATATATTTCCAGTCCACATAAAACTAGAATCAAAAGGAAAAGAAACCTATACAAAAAAAACAAAAAAGTTTTTTAAAAAATTCAAAAACACCAATAATTGGATCTACCATGCTCTAAACCCAACTAATGATCCACAAAAAGATCAAATATTTATTGTAATAGATATATATTATACAATATGGAAAGGAATATCATCAGATCCACCAAGAGAAATATGAGCAATTATATGGGCAAAAACGCTTAGGAAAACGCATGCAAAAACGCTTGACAAACGCTTACAAAAGTGCGTCAAAAAAACGCATTCGATTCTGCTCAGGTTTATTCTGCTTCAGAATCGCTACGTGAGCACATAGCCTTAATGTTATTTTTAGCATCAAGTTTTTAATTTTTATAAGGGCCAATAGGAAAAAATGCACCCTTCAATTTGCTGTGCAATTTTTCCTCAGTGCACCATTACCTTACATGTAATCAGGAAATACTTTTCAGGACAGTGCAAAGCTGAGAAGGGAAGGATCGCTATATTGTCCTGCATATTGGCAGTGCAACTGAGGTGCCAATACAGCAGTGCAATGTCACTTTTCCAGATCCTTTGTCCTACCAGTAATATTTAAGTCCAATATAGTTCTATTGACAGATGATGGACAGATAACAGACCTAAGTGGAGACTTGTTTTTTGTTTTTTTGTTTTTATAACTAAGTTTTTGTTAAAATTTCATCAACTTTTGACAAGTAAAAATAGATCAGGACCAACATTTGCATTACATAGAAAAGAAATGAGAATTACATTGGTTCGCCAATCAAAATATAACAAAGGCATAAACAAGTCATCAAAAATGTACACTTAAATATACAAACATATAGACAGGACACACAACAGATGGAAGGGAAGAGAGAAGAGTAGGCTCCAAAAGAAGGGGGTTCAGGAATACGAAGAACAGCCTATTCACTTCTCTGGGCCCAAATGTAATCCCATGGAGCCCAAATTGACTCAAATATCTCAACCCTCGCATTTAGAATTGCCGTCGTGTGTTCCTCCTTCGGATGTCATTGACTCTATATAGTAGATGAAGATGCGAAGGGGGGGGGATCTGCCTCCAGTTGAGAGCGCTTGGGCACCTGGCTGCCGTGAAAATGTGTAGTAGGAATTTGGCTGACTATTTACTCATCCCTTTAGGAGTGAGATTTAAGTTACCTGGTCTGATCCAGCCCCACCTCAGCATAAACCTTAAGGGCCTTTTACACATAGCGATATCGCTAAAGCGTCACCGATTTTGTGATGCAGCAGCGATATCCTATTTAACCATAATAGAGAATTCGGATGAATTGGCGCCAACCACAGCTATTTCTGTCCACTTATTATATTCCCTTATCGAAGCCCAAGAAGGGATTCTACAAAGGTGAGCGGCCCACTAGTATTTTATAATATCAGGAACCGATCACCCCCCCCCCCCCCCCCCCCCCGTGATTTAGGGGAGACGAGGTCACGCTTAGAGATCCGATAACTTCTATCACTCCAAATGAACCTCATCATGGCTGCCTGATGAGAATTAAGCTTACCCATGGGCACTCTGACCGGCAAGGCCTTAAAGAAATAGAGCAGTTTAGGAAGGATGGACATCTTAAGAGAGGAAATCCGACCAATCGGTGAAAGCGAGAGCGGCTTCCATTTTACCATCAACCTCTTTAAATCGTTCAAGAGTGGTGGAAAATTAGAGCTATACAAATTGCCATAAGAGGAAGAAGTTAACCCCAAGATATTTAATTGTCTCATCTTTCTATCTTAATTTAAAATGTAATTTTAAGGTGATCCAGAATATCAGGGGGGATATTTAGTGGGAGGGCCTCCATTTTTGAAGTGATCATCTTATACCCCAATAGTTCCCCCGTGTTTTTTTAAGGTCATCCATAGGATTAGGCAGTGTTTATCTGTAGGTTGGTTAGGGTTAAAAGGACATCATCTGCAAATAATTATATCTTAAACATCTTGTCACAGACCTCACCCCTGATATGTTTGGATTCTGCCTGATCATTGCCGCCAGAGGTTCTATACATAAGACATATAGTAAAGGCAATAACAGGCAGTCCTGGTGGGTCCCATTTAGATATTTTAAATGAGGGAGCAGTGTTAAAGGGAAGCTCAGTAGAGGCTGAAGGAGAGCTATACAGTACTCCAATAGCTGTCATAAAATGACCCGAAAAGCCAAAAGCCTTCAGGGTCTCAAATGGAAAGGTCCAGTTAAGGCGATCAAATGCCTTTTCTGCATCCAAGCTTAGTATTAGAGACTGTATCTTTCTTTTATTAGCAACATCTATTAGGTATATCGCTTTTCTAGTGTTGTCTCCCCCTTGCCGATTAGGGACAAAACCCACCTGATCCTTGTTAATAAGTTGGGGAAGCCAGCAATTCAGTCTATTAGCCAGTGAGCGATTGAATATTTTAAAATCAGAATTTAGCAACGTTATTGGACGATAGTTTTAGCAATCCAAAGGATACTTCCCCAGTTTCGGGACAAGAACCAAATAGGAGTGCATTAATGTATCAGGCATGGGGGAACCCGCAAGAAAAGAGTTGAAGAGTTTGACCATATGAGGAGAGAGTGCCTCCGGAAAAAGTCTAATAGTACAAATATGTCAGCTATCACGGCCGGGGATTTAACCAAGGGGAGGTCCTTCAAGATGTCCAAAACCACCTCCTGAGTCACACACTCTGATTAAGAGACGATAAGGCTTCAGTGGGGATAGATTTAGATAGAATTAGGGCATTGCATCAATTTTTATCAGACTTATTTGTGGGGGAAGTATCTTGCAGGTTATGTAGCTTATTATAAAAATTATAGAATATTTCTGAGATTTCAGTTGGGATATAATGAATCGTACCATTGGCACTTCTCAAGGCCTGAGGCTGAAAGTTCAGGGATCTATCCTTCAATAGACTGGCCAAAAGTGTGAGAGCTTTTACCTTTTTTGTAATATTTTTGTTTAGTGTACAAAAGAAGTTTTTCAACTTTACGTAATGATAGATCCTTTAATTTGTTTCTAAGCATCTCAACCTTATTTAAGGTCCTCACCAAGGGCGAGACTGCCAACTTACACTCCTTTCTCGATAATCGAGATGTTAGGTTATCAAATTCAGCCTTAGTGTTTCTTTTTAGTCTAGAACCATCCTTAAAACAGCGCCCCCTCATGACCGCCTTATGAACCTCCCACAACCTCGAAAGGGAAGAAACCAAGCCCTCGTTCAAATGGAAGAATTCAGGCTGGTTTCACATTAGTGTTTGGAGGCACAGTGGACGCTGTGCCTCCAAACGCTAATGTGAAACTAGCCTTAGTGAGATGGGACAATAAAGTCTTTCGAATTGTCAGATCATTTATTAGAAACTCATTCAACCGCCAGTGGCACAGCCTGGAAATCGGCCAAATGGATTTAAGGTCTAGAACCACTGGGGCATGATCGATCTCCGCCTTCTCCATCATCCTAAAGGGCATGTCACACTAAGAGATATCGCTAGCAATATCGCTATAACTAGTGACGTTATAGCGATATTGCTAGCGATATCGCTGTGTCTGATACTTACCTACGACCCGCTCCCCCGCTGGTTATCGCTGATCGCGCGAGAACGTCCAGGACTGTTTCTCGTCGTCAGCTTCCTGTGGCGCTTCCTGCTGTGAGGACGAGCGACGCGTGGAGCCGGGCGGGAGGACGCAGGATCGCCTGGTGTGACAGGTAAGTAGCGACCCCCGTCACCAGCGATGTCACTGGTGAGATCTGCCTGTGTGGCAGCTCACTAGCGACCACTTAGCGATGTACCAGCGATCCTGACCGCGTCATATCGCTGGTCGGGATCGCTGGTACATCGCTAAGTGTGACAGTACCTTAAGGGTCGGAACATGTGCGAAAAAATAATCAATTCTAGAATGGGTGTGATGAGGGGGAGAGAGGAAAAGGTCCTATTTCTAGGATGGTCTATTCTCAACAAGTCAAATGAAGTTAGAACTGATTAATTTCCTAAAGTCTCTTGCCAGCTTAGTCAGATTTAGTGATGGGGATTTACTGCTTATTAGAGTTTATCAAATTGAAAGGGATATTAAAATCACAACCCTCCAACAAAGCTGCTGGCAGAAATTTTTGAGTCAAGGAAAAAAACCTTTCACAGAAATTTGATCTGATCTGAGTTTGGAGCATGCAAGTTACATAGGATGATGGGCCTGCCCCTCAAAGAAGCCTCCAAAATGGCATATCAACCCTCTGGATCAGGGGACAGTTTGATGAGACTAAGATGGCCTCTCCTCCTCTTATTAGAGAACGCCAAATAAGCCATGGGAAAGGAGTTGAATTCGAGACGGTACTGTCAAAGTGTGTCTCTTGAAGGAAGGGAATATCTGCCTTCTGGGACTTAGCTCCCATAGGGCAAACTTCCTCTTTCTAGGGGAATTAAGACCCTTAGGGTACTGTCACACTTAGCGATGCACCAGCGATCCCAACCAGCGATATGATGCGGTCAGGATCGCTGGTACATCGCTAAGTGGTCGCTAGTGAGCTGCCACACAGGCAGATCTCACCAGCGACATAGCAGCGGTCGGGGGTCGCTACTTACCTGTCAAACGAGGCGATCCTGACGTCCTCCCGCCCCGTCCATGCGTTGCTCGTCATCACAGCAGGAAGCTGACGACGAGAAACAGTCCAGCCTGTTCTCGCGCGATCAGCGATAACCAGCGGGGGAGCGGGTTGTAGGTAAGTATCACACATAGCGATATCGCTAGCAATATCGCTATAACGTCACAAGTTATAGCGATATTGCTAGCGATATCTCTTAGTGTGACATGCCCTTTAACGTTTAGTGATATTATACGTGCCCAAAAAACAAAAGGGGAAAACAGCAATAAAAAAACAAAAACCCCTGTCAAAGGGCCAACCAGGGCTCCCCCAGGCACACATCATTATTACTTAGCAGATTACCCGCTTAGGCTAGGTTCACAGCGTTTGAGTCCGCAGTGTATCATCCGCATCATCTTACACATGATGCCAAAAAAAGCTGCGTTTGTATGTGTTTTTGCATGCATTTGCGTTGTTTATGCACATGTTCGATATGACATCAGACAAAAATGGGTGTGTCTCATGGGATTTCTATTTACATTTTGAAGAACGCATGCGTATCAAACGCGTGCGTTCCCATAGACAGTAATGTGTTTATTTGACGCATGACTGCGCATATTTTATGGATTTTTTCCGCTTCCAAAAATGCAACATGTTGCGTTAGCCGGACCCCGCCACACACCGCAAAACGACGTGTGCGTATGCAGACGCTTGCGAACTGATTCAAACGCATGCCCCTACGTACACCATGTTAAAGATGGGTACACATGACGCATGCAGATCTATGCAGATGAAACGCTGCGCACACAGACGCAAATGTGAAACCAGCCTTAGAGAGAGAGTAAAAAAGAACGGCTATTAAACTTTTATGAAAAACAATAAAGATGAGCCTTCATTGGCTAATATATTTTTTAGAGGAACACAGTTTTTCGAGGCCAAGTTTTGTCTTCTCAAAAAGAGAAAGTGAGGAGAACAACATAAAAAGTTCAGTCCAAGAAATCGGTGAAGGCCCGTTGTTCCCCTCTTTCCTCCCCTGTTACTCTAAGGATCTTTTTTTCTTTTCTGGGTCCAGACTGGAGGGTAATAAAGTATTGTACTGTACTTAATGATTTAATACACTAACGTCAATCCTCTTCACTTAATCCTCCCTTACTGGCTTTTGCTTTTTTGCCACTGTGTGTGTGTGTGTGTGTGTATATATATATATATATATATATATATATATATATATATATATATATATATATATATATACACACTCACTGGCCACTTTATTAGGTACACCATGCTAGTAACGGGTTGGACCCCCTTTTGCCTTCAGAACTGCCTCAATTCTTCGTGGCAGAGATTCAACAAGGTGCTGGAAGCATTCCTCAGAGATTTTGGACCATATTGACATGATGGCATCACACAGTTGGCGCAGATTTGTCGGCTGCACATCCCTGATGCGAATCTCCCGTTCCACCACATCCCAAAGATGCTCTATTGGATTGAGATCTGGTGACTGAGGAGGCCATTTGAGTACAGTGAACTCATTGTCATGTTCAAGAAACCAATCTGAGATGATTCGAGCTTTATGACATGGCGCATTATCCTGCTGAAAGTAGCCATCAGATGCCTGTTCTTAGCTGAGAGGAGTGGTACCCAGTGTGGTCTTCTGCTGCTGTAGCCCATCTGCCTCAAAGTTCGACGCACTGTGCGTTCAGAGATGCTCTTCTGCCTACCTTGGTTGTAAAGGGTGGCAATTTGAGTCACTGTTGCCTTTCTATCAGCTCGAACCAGTATGCCCATTCTCCTCTGACCTCTGGCATCAACAAGGCATTTCCGGCCACAGAACTGCCGCTCACTGGATTTTTTTTCTTTTTCGGACCATTCTCTGTAAACCCTAGAGATGGTTGTGTGTGAAAATCCCAGTAGATCAGCAGTTTCTGAAATACTCAGACCAGCCCTTCTGGCACCAACAATCATGCCACGTTCAAAGGCACTCAAATCACCTTTCTTCCCCATACTGATGCTCGGTTTGAACTGCAGGAGATTGTCTTGACCATGTCTACATGCCTAAATGCACTGAGTTGCCGCCATGTGATTGGCTGATTAGAAATTAAGTCTTAACACACAGTTGGACAGGTGTACCTAATAAAGTGGCCAGTGAGTGTGTATATATATATATACACACACACACACACACAGTGAAGGAAATAAGTATTTGATCAATTGTTTGGGCAGCACGGTGGCTCAGTGGTTAGCAATTGGTTCGAATCCGACCAAGGACAACATCTGCAAGGAGTTTGTATGTTCTCCCCGTGTTTGCGTGGGTTTACTCCGGGTACTCCGGTTTCCTCCCACACTCCAAAGACATACTGATAGGGAATTTAGATTGTGAGCCCCATTGGGGACAGCGATGAAAATGTGTGCAAACTGTGAAGCGCTGCGGAATATGTTAGCGCTATATAAAAAGAAAGATTATTTATTATTGTTGATTTTGTAAGTTTGCCCGCTTACAAAGACATGAACAGTCTATAATTTTAAGGGTAGGTTAATTATAACATTGAGATATAGAATATCAAAAATAAAATCCAGAAAATCACATTGTATAAATTATATAAATTTATTTGCAATTTGCCGTGAGAAATAAGTATTTGATCCCCTACCAATCATTAAGAGTTCTGGCTTCTACAGACCAGTCAGACGCTCCTAATCAACTCGTTGCCTACATTAGACAGCTATCTTACATGGTCACCTTTATAAAAGATTCCTGTCTACAGACTCAGTAAGTCTCTAGCCTCTACAACATGGGCAAGACTAAAGAGCTTTATAAGGATGTCAGGAACAAGATCCTAGGCTTGCACAAAGCTGGAATTGGCTGCAAAACCATAAGTAAGACGCTGGTTGAGAAAGAGACAACTGTTGGTGCAATAGTAAGAAAAAGGAAGAAGTACAAAATGACTGTCAATCGACGTGGATCTGGAGCACCATGGAAAATCTCACCTCGTTGGGGTATCCTTGATCATGAGGAAGATGAGAGATCAGCCAAAAACTACACGGGGGGGGGAAACTTGTTAATGATCTCAAGGCTGCTGAAACCACAGTCACCAAGAAAACGATTGGTAAAACATTACGCCTTAAAGGTTTGAAATTCTGCGGTGCTTGCAAGGTACCCCGGCTTAAGGAGGTATATGTGCAGGCCCGTCTGAAGTTTGCCAGTGAACACCTGGACGATTCTGTGAGTGATTTGGAAAAGGTGCTGTGGTTAGATGAAACAAAAATTGAGGTCTTTGACAGCTCAACTCGACGTGCTTGGAGGAAGAGAAATGCTGTCTATGACCCAAGAACACCGTCCCACTGTCAAGCATGGTGGTGGAAACCTTATGTTTTGGGGTTGTTTCTCTGCTAAGGGCACATGACTACTTCACCGCATCAATGGGAGAATGGATGGAGCCATGTACAGTAAAATCCTGAGTGACAACCTCCTTCCCATCGCCAGGACATTAAAAATGGGTCATGGCTGGGTCTTCCAGCAAGACAATGACCCAAAACAGACAGCCAAGGCAACAAAGGAGTGGCTCAAAAAGAAGCACATTAAGATCATGGAGTGGCCTAGCCAGTCTCCAGACCTTAATCCCATAGAAGACTTATGGAGGGAGTTGAAGCTCTGAGTTGCCAAGTGACAGCCTCAAAATCTTAGTGATTTAGATGATCTGCAAAGAGGAGTGGACCAAAAGTCCTCCTGACGTGCGCAAACCTCATCAACTACAAAAAAGTCTGACTGCTGTGCTTGCCAACAAGTATTAGAAGTCTTGTTTGCCAGAGGGATCAAATACTTATTTCTCACTGCAAAA
>NW_027361975.1:3265000-3477500 GCF_039654945.1 Dendrobates tinctorius | reverse complement strand
TCATCAGTGCAGGTTGTCCTCTCGAGTCAGACGGTCACTTCAGTGGTGGACGCGCGACTCCTCTCTTCTTCAGGGGAAGCCCTTTCCCCCAGATCAATGGTTGGTGATCACAACCGATGCAAGTCTTCTCGGTTGGGGAGCAGTTTTCCGCCATCACACGGCTCAGGGGCAATGGTCGCATCAGGAGGCATGCCTCCCGATCAACTTGTTGGAGATTCGAGCGGTGCGGTTGGCACTGCAACATTTCCAGCACTTTCTAGCAGGACGTCCGGTCTCAATCGGACAACGCCACGGTGATGGCGTACGTGAATCACCAGGGAGGCACGCGCAGCAGGGCAACCATGCGCGAGATAGAGCATGTACTACGCTGGGCCGAGGGGAACCACTCGGTAATCTCAGCAGTCCACATACCAGGCGTGGAAAATTGGGCAGCAGATTTCCTAAGCCAGCAGGGTGTCGCGGCTGGGGAATGGTCCCTGCACCCCGAGGTCTTCCAGCAGTTTTGCCAACGGTGGGGGACTCCGGACGTGGATCTGATGGCCTCCAGGGAAAACGCCAAAGTGGCCGTGTTTGTCGCTCGGTCTCAAGACCCGCGAGCAATCGCAGTGGATGCGTTGGTCCTACCATGGAACCAGTTTCGGCTCCCATACCTGTTTCCCCCGCTGCCACTACTTCCGAGGGTCATCAGAAAAATCAAGACAGAGGGGGTTCTGGCAATTCTGCTGGCCCCAGACTGGCCCCGTCGGGCATGGTACGCAGATCTAGTGCAGCTCCTCGCAGACGTTCCATGGCATCTGCCAGAACGACCGGACTTACTGTCTCAGGGGCCGATCTGCCACCCGAACTCAGGGGCCCTGTGTTTGACGGCATGGCCATTGAATCTTGGATTCTGACCCAGGCGGGGTTTGGGCGTGAAGTGGTTGCTACAATGGTTAGCGCCCGGAAGACTACCTCGGCGAGAATTTACCATAACACTTGGAAGGTTTTCTTTCATTGGTGTCGAGAGCACGGGGTTGTGCCACTGTCCTTCTCGGTTCCCAACCTCCTGGCTTTTCTTCAGTCAGGTCTAGATGCAGGATTGGCCCCGAGTTCCCTTAGGAGACAGATATCGGCCTTGTCTGTCCTCTTCCAGCGAAGGATCGCTACTAATATGCAGGTCAAGACGTTCGTTCAGGGGGTCTCTCATTTGGTGCCCCCTTTAGAGCACCCATAGACACCTGGGACCTTAACCTGGTCCTGAGTGTCCTGCAGGAAGCTCCTTTTGAACCGTTACAAGAAATTTCATTATCATATCTTCCCAGGAAGGTCGTATTCTTGGTAGCCATAACTTCCATTAGGCGGGTCTCAGAGTTGGCAGCCCTATCTTGTAGAGCACCGTTTCTGACTTTTACAAGGATAAGGTGGTCCTTAGACCGGCTCCTCCCTTTCTGCCGAAGGTCGTGTCCTTTCCACATTAATGAGGACATTGTTTTGCCTTCATTTTGTCCAGCGCCAGTACATAGGGTGGAAAGGGCGCTCCACACGTTGGACCTAGTGAGAGCGCTCAGGAGGTACGTGTCGAGGACAGTACCTTTTCGCCAGACAGACTCGCTGTTTGTGATCCCCGAAGGGCGCAGGAAGGGGCTCGCAGCCTCAAGGTCGACCATAGCCAGATGAATTTGTCTAACTATTCAAGAGGCTTACCGTATTAGAGGTACACCGATTCCAACAGGGATAGGGGCACACTCTACTCGGGCAGTGGGCGCCTCTTGGGCGCTTCGGCACCAGGCTTCGGCAGAGCAGGTATGCAAGGCGGCAACCTGGTCCAGCCTGCATACTTTTTCTAAGCATTACAATGTGCATACTCAGGCTTCGTCAGATGCGAGCCTGGGTAGAAAAATTCTCCAAGCAGCAGTGGGGCACCTTTAGACAGGAGAGCATGCGGCTTGGATCGGTGAGTTGACTTCCCACCCAGAGACTGCTTTAGGACGTCCCACAGTACCTGTGTCCCCCAATGAGACGAAGGAGAAACATGGATGTTTGTGAGTACTCACCGTAAAATCCTTTTCTCCGAGACGCTCATTGGGGGACACAGCACCCACCCTGAGCCAGTTGGCTCTTGTTTATTTAATTAGTATAATTCCTTTTTAAAAGTAGGGTGGTCCTTTTTCAGACATATGGTACTCTGCGTTAAGGCTAATTTGTTTTGTGTTCTCCTACTGCTGTTGCACTAAACTGGTTTCCGCCCACAATCGGGGTGAGGGTGTATGCGGTGGAGGAGGAGCTAACTTTTTTTTTGTATACTTAGTGTCAGCCTCCAGACGGCTGCAGCATACACCCACAGTACCTGTGTCCCCCAATGAGCATCTCAGAGAAAAGGATTTTACGGTGAGTACTCACAAAAATCCATGTTTCTGGACGATTGGGGCCAGCTCAGAGCTCTTGCCTGCAAAAAACACAGTGCTAGATCTGCGTGACTCACGGCCTGTGATCTCTGTGATTACTCGATGGCCAATCTAATCTGTTGGTCACAGAAATGCAGCCTTTTTGCTTTGTGGATACAGACGGTTTTGGAAAGCTGATGGCCGTTGCAGTCCTCCAGTACCAGTTGCCCAGTCACCATTACTTCTATTAGAAAGATAGGCCTGCGCTTCACCAGCATGTCACAGACAACATCACCTGTTCCCTGAAAAATTCTGTCTGCCAGGGTGCATTTCAACGCTGACACCTGAATGAGCAAGCATGAACAGGGGCGTTACATCTCGCTGACTGGGCACTTGTTGACTGTGGGGTCAGTCGGGGAAGTGGCTGCTCCACAAGTCTTGGAATCCCCAAGCCTTGCAGTACGTTTGGGGATGGAGAACTGAACCACTACACACCATAAGTAGAACTAAACTACTAGATAACAGGGCTTGGTGAAAATGTGAAATGTGGACTCCTAGCTGAAGCACATTACCAGCACAATACCACAATAGAGCACTGCGGTGGCTCAGTGGTTAGCACTGCAGCGCTGGGATCCTGGGTTAAATTCCTACCAAGGACAACATTTGCAAGGAGTTTGTATGTTCTCCCTGTGTTTACGTGGGTTTGCTCTGGGTACTCCATTTCCTCCCATACTCCAAAGACACACTGATAGGGAGTTTGGTTTGTGAGTCCCATTGGGGACAGTGATGATAATGTATGCAAAAGTCTGTAGAATAAGATAGCGCTATATAGGCAAAGTTAAATAAATACATGCCCAAAATAATTAAAACATAAAATATGGCCTGCTTTATGTAGTAACAGAAAAAAAGTAGATTTTTTTTTTTACTGTGGATGAGCTTTGGATACAACAGAATCTGAGCACCAAAGAATGACAACCTCAGATGTGGCCAAATTATTGGCACATGGTAGTAACAGAACAAATTTATATTTTATCATGGGTACCCCTGTATGGATAACAATATCTGCACCATATAATTAAATGATGAAATGTAGCCTGCTTTTGGTAGCATGATAGTAAGAAAACCAATTTTGATTTTATTATGTGTAATCCAGTATGGAGAAAAATATCAGCACTCAAAAATTTCAAACTGACATCTAGCCTGCTATAACATTACTAACTGAAGAAAGTATTTTTTAACTGTGGATGAGACCTCTATACAGTTAAATATATGCTCAAAACAATTTTACACTCAGATCTAGCCTGCTGTACTATGTTTGTACCAGAATTTTTTTTTTTTAATCTGCATGAGCTATGCAGATAATTGAATTTTACCAGCACTAAATGACAAGGTGAGATATGGCGTGCAGAATCACGTTTAGCAACAGAATTTTCTTTTTTTCTTTAATCTGCATGAGCTCTGCAGACAGCTGAATTTCACTGCCACTAATTGACAAAGTGAGATATGGCATACTTAATTACGGTAGCAACTGCAAAAATAATTTTTTTTTACTGGCCAACAGCTCAACTCACAGAACAATGTCTCCACCACTAAATGACAAGGTGACATATGACTTGCTATATCACATTTAGCAACCGAAAAAAATAAGATTTAGAAAGGTCTACTCGTGTATGGAGCACAATAGAAGCGGTGTACAACACACTTCTACGGAATGTGCCCTGCTGTCTTTGTCTGTGGACCTCAATAATGGCACAAAAAAAGAATCTGCTGGAAGGTCGACTAGCTATCTAAACTATCTGACTTAGAAATAACCGCCTAGCTAACTAGCAGCAGCTAGGCCCAGCGTCAGGAGCAGCCTTGCTGCACTGTTATATTGACAAAATAGCACTAAAACAAGATGGCCGCTTTATATAGGGAGGGACATGTGATTTCATCAGCTAATGACACAAGCCATTGTGTCAGGACATTGTGGATGTTTCCTGCGTCCTGACTGGGTAGCCGCAATGTGCACACATAAAGATAGGAAGAAAAAGGTTTACAAGCAAAACACTCCTGTGGATTCTCCCTACCCCTTTCTCGCATCAAGCACATGCCCCATGCTCATCATGCACCACCACTATCTTAGCCAAAGTGCTCAAAATATGTGCCATATTCATGTTTGGCGATTGGCTTTTGAACATATTTGCTCATCTCTAGTTGGGAGTCAGATTTTGACTAGACCACTCCAAAGTCTTAATTTTGTTTTTCTTAAGCCATTCAGAGGTGGTGTGTTTTGGATTATTGTCATGCTGCTTCAGCTTGAGGTCACAAACAGATGGCCAGGCATTCTCCTTCAGGATTTTTTGGTAGACAGCAGAATTCATGGTTCCATTTACCACAGCAAGTCTTCCAGATAAAGAAGCAGTAAAACAGACCCAGACCATCAAACTACCACCACCATATTTTACTGTTGGTATGATGTTCCTTGTCTGAAATGCTCTGTTACTTGAATGTAATGAGACATACACCTTCCAAAAAGTTCCAACTTTTGTCTCATCAGTCCACAGAGTATTCTTTCAAAAGTCTTGGGGATCATTAAGATGTTTTCTGGTAAAACTAAGACAAGCCTTTATATTCTTATTGCCCAGCACTGGTTTTCATCTTGGAACTCTGCCATGCAGGACATTTTTTCCCAGTCTCTTTCTTATGGTGAAATCATGAACCTTAATTGAGACAAGTGAGGCCTGCAGACCTGGATATAGTTGTGGGGTTTTTGTGACCCCTTCCATTCTGAGAGATATCAATTACTTTGTTTCTCATTTGTTCCAGAATTTCTTAGGATTTCGGCATGATGTCTAGCTTTTGAGGATCTTTTGGTCTACTTTACTTTGTCAGGCAGGTCCTATTTAAGTTACTACTTGATTGACAACAGGTTTGGCATTAATCAGGTCTGGGTGTGACTAGGCAATTCGTACTCAGCTTCCCAAAGATGTGATAATCCACAGTTAATTTATGTTTTAAGGGGAGCGGGGGGCAATCACTTTTTCACACAGAGCCCTGTAGGATTGGATTTATTTTTCCCTTAATAATAAAGACCGTCATTTAAAAACTACATTTTGTGTTTACTTGTGTTATCTTCATCTAATATTTAAATTTGTTTGGTGATCTAAAAGTGTGACAAACATGCAAAAGAATAAGAAATCACGAAGGGGGCAAACACCTTTTCACACAACTGTAGGTCCATCATGTTCAACCTTTCTCCACCAATTAAACATTTTTTTTGTCACTAAATTATTTACAACCCATAATGTAATGTGTACTGAGGAAATCATCCAGCCCTTCTTTAAAAGCTGTTATAGTGTTTGCCATTACTACCTCTTGTAATAAGGCATTCAACAATCTGACTGTTCTAACTATAAAGAACCCTTTCCTATTTAGCTGCCAGAATCTTTCTTCCACCCGTAATGAGTGCCCCCTGGTCCTCAGTATGGTCTTTGGAAGGAATAAGTCATGTGCTAGTCTTTTGTACTGACCACACATGTATTTATACATGTAAATGAGATCCTCTCTGGAGTGTCTTTTTTCTAAGCTAAACAAGCCCAACTTTTGCAAATTTTCATCATATGAGAGGTCTTCAATCCCTTGTAATAATCTAGTTGCCCGCCTTTGATCTGACTAAGTTCAGAATACCCTTTTTAAAATATGGAGCCCAAACCTGGATCCCATATTCTAGATGTGGCCTTCCAAATGATTTAATGAGGGGTAACAATACGTTGGGATCACAATCTTTTCTCTCTTTTTACACACCCTAAAATCTTGCTTGCCTTTGCGGCTGATGCTTGACATTGAGCACTGCTGCTCAGCTTACTTGTAACCAGAATACCCAAGTCCTTCTCCTGCTCTGTAGTCCTTAGTATATTCCCATTTAATGTACTGTATATGTAGCAGTGGGATTACTCTGTACTAGTTGCACTTTTGACAAAAAAAACCCAAAACATTAAATTGCTGCATACATTTTTTAAAGCAAATTGCAGCACATTATGAAAATTACTCCCACTACTTTACAGCCATAGGCGTCTTCATGCAATTTTGCATCAAAGAGAAACATTGTTAAAAAAAAAAAACCTTAAAAAAGTAGTGTGGTTAAAATAAATCTGTCACCACATTTGACCTATCTAAACTATTAATATAGGCATACAGGTTATAGAAAATTGAAAAAAAGTCCTCCCTGAATGTATCATTGTTGAGAAATCATCTTATCACTTTATGTAATTTACCTTTTTCAGGCTACTGGCAACTCCCCCTTCACGTAAAACAAGCTCTGGAGGCAGAGTCCTCCCCATAATGAGAATCAATAATTAGATATATAAACCCATATCTGTATTCAGATATATCTGAATATATCTGTAAATCAATATCTGTAAATCAATAATTCATATCAAGTATCAAAGTACAAAGATGTGGAAAATATCTCATATATATATCCTTATCCAGAGGCTTATCGTCACGACTGTGTTCTCGAGTGTCCCGGGCCAAGGGACTCCTTCCATGTCCCAGGACTCCTTCCCTGTCCCTACTGCTAGGGGGTTTCCCCTGCTCCCCGGATTACTTCTAGTGGTTTAGACATCGGGGCCACGTATCCTGCTTTAGCTCTTGAATCCGCCCTCAGACTATACACTTCCCCCACCCAGGGAAGGGGGGAGTAGTAGTGCACCTTAGTACACCAACCAGACTTAGCAAGGTAATACAAACCGGGGTAACGGAAAATAACAAACATACAAATATACAGAGGTATAACAGAGGTATGCACCAGGGAGTGGAGGATGGGGTTAAACCAAAGTAGGAGTCAAAACCACCATGGTTACTTACGGTTTTTCCGGAACCCATGACAACAGAGGGAGAGGGATCCGCACCGCCAGGACAGGAACCTACTGAGATATAAGGGGCGGCACCTCTCCCCCGCTTCAGTTGGGTTACAGAGCATTGAGAGGACTTCCCGGTTAGTAACATGTTAATCCAACA
Organism: Dendrobates tinctorius; assembly: GCF_039654945.1. NCBI lineage: Eukaryota > Metazoa > Chordata > Amphibia > Anura > Dendrobatidae > Dendrobates > Dendrobates tinctorius. Next base: position 3,470,136 of record NW_027361975.1, on the reverse strand, counting down.
CCACATCACACAAAAGCACCCTACTAATCGTGCACACCCATACGGTGAAAAAGGGGAATATACGGGTGCTGTCATGGGTTCCGGAAAAACCGGCTACCGGTAAGTAACCATGGTGGTTTTCCCTTCACCCATGACAGCACACCTGAGAGATTTTTGGATACTTCGAAACACCTTAGGGAGGGACCACCGCTTGCAGCACCCTTCTACCAAAGGTTAAGTCAGCAGAGGAGGATAGATTTAATCTATAGTGCTTAAAGAAGGTTGAAGGTGAGGCCCAGGTAGCGGCCTTGCAAATCTGTTCAATCGATACCTCTGCCTTTTCAGCCCAGGAGGTCGCCACGGCTCTGGTGGAATGAGCCTTAATGCCGTCAGGAATCGGAACACCACTTGCTGAGTAGGCTACACTAATGGCTTCCCTAATCCATCTAGCAATAGTCCCTTTTGAAACCCCATAGCCTTTCCTGGCACCCTGAAAAGCTACGAATAGGGACTGGGACATCCTCCACTGGCTAGTGACTGATATGTATTCTAATAGGGCTCTCTTGACGTCCAAACTATGGAATTTTTCCTCCCCTGAATTTTTTTGATTATCGCAGAAGGATGGGAGGACAATCTCCTGACCCCGATAGAAATCTGATGCTATCTTAGGCAGATAAGCGGGGTCTGTTCTTAATACCACCCTGTCCTGAAAAACTTGTGTATAGGGTGGATTTACCGAGAGAGCCTGCAAGTTGCTTATTCTACGGGCCGATGTAAGGGCCACTAAAATGATCGTCTTTAGGGTCAGAAATTTTATGGGTAGCTGATGTAATGGCTCATATGGTTCCTTTGTAAGGGCCTCTAGTACTAGGTTTAAATCCCAGGGGGCTATTCTGAGTATTGGGATAGGCCTAGCCCTATGGCAGGATTTAATGAATCTGGCTACCCATCTATTTGCTGCCAAGTTACAGTTGTAGAGCGCCCCTAGTGCAGACACCTGAACTTTAAGTGTATTTACTGCTAACCCCAGCTGCAACCCCGATTGTAAAAACTCCAAGATGGCACTAATCGGGGGTTCTTGTTCTAAAGGCTTACCTAGGAACTGTAGGAATTTATTCCATGTTCTGCCATAGATGTTAGTCGTCACCAGTTTCCTACTCTTAAGCAGGGTGGCCACCAACCCGGGGGAGAACCCTCTATCCATTAAAAGTGACCTTTCAATTTCCACGCTGTCAGATGGAATCCTTTGACCTGAGCGTGGAATATTGGGCCTTGAGCTAGTAGGTCTGGGATTTCTGGCAGAACCCATGGATCAGAGAGGGACATTCTTTGCAGTAGAGCAAACCAGGTCCTTTTTGGCCAAAACGGAGCTATTAGAATCACTCTGGCTTGACCGTTCCTGATCTTCTTGACAACTGTTGGGATCAGAGCCACTGGGGGGAACGCATAGGCTAGCCTGAAGATCCACTGAATGTGCAATGAGTCCACTGCCCATGGATTTTTCCTCGGGTTTAGTGAGCAAAACATTTTTGTTTGCCTGTTGTGCTTGTTGGCAAAGAGGTCTATCACTGGTTTCCCCCAAAGCTGCGTTACTTTTTGAAAAATGGACCAATTTAGAGCCCATTCTCCTTGCCTCAGAGTATTGCGGCTCAGGAAATCGGCCTCTATGTTTTCTGCCTCTTATGTGTAAGGCTGTTAAGGAGTGTAGGTGTTGCTCCGCTCTGCCAAGAATGTCGTCTGCTGCCTTCATTAGGGAGTGTGATCTTGTCCCCCCTTGGTGGTTGATGTATGCCACCGTTACTTTGTTGTCCGACATGATGCGGACACTACGACCCCTGAGTAGCAGAATGAAGTGGCTTAGGGCTTTGTTCACTGCCCACAGTTCTCTCAGGTTGGAAGATGCCCCCATTTCTTGAGGCGTCCAGGAACCCTGACCTACGTGATCCCTTAGGTGTGCCCCCCACCCCGAGGAGTTTGCGTCTGTTAGAATCACGTCTGTCGTCTGTCTGTCCCAAGGTATTCCTGAGGCCAGGTTTGTACTATCCAGCCACCAGTTGAGTCTCTGTCTCTAAGGAAAGCTCCAGCCTTCCTTCTAAATGCCCTCTTAGCGATCTTTGTTCTGCTAGTATCTCCCACTGGAGCTGTCGGGTGTGAAATTGAGCCCACCTGACCGCCGGAATACATGACGTCAGGGTACCTAGTAGAGACATCGCCTTTCTCAATGTCATATAAGGTTGGTTTCGGGCAGCCAAAGCCAGGTTCTGTACCTTCTCTATTTTGGCATCTGGAAGTAGACACGCCTGCTGTTCTGAATCCAGGATAAATCCCAGGAAGGTCTGTTTTTTAAGGGGTTGTAGTTTTGACTTTTTGAAATTTATTATCCACCCTAATTCCTGTAGGGTGTCGGTCACGCGGCTCACCTGTGCTGTGCAGTGGTTTTCTGAGCTGCCAACTATAAGGAAATCGTCCAAGTAGGGTATTATGACCGTATCGTGAATCCGGAGGAAGGCTGTTACCTCGGCTATGACTTTGGTGAAAACCCTCGGGGCTATAGATATGCCAAATGGAAGAGCTCTGAATTGAAAATGCCTCAGTACACCTTGGATATAAAGAGCTACCCTCAAGTATTTTTGGTAATCTGGATGGATAGGGATGTGATAATATGCATCTTCAAATCGACTACGGCCATAAAAAAATTTTGATGTAGTAGCTCTATGGCCGTAGCCACTGACTCCATCTTGAAGGTCTGATTCTTTATCCACCGATTAAGCCCTCTGAAGTTTATAATCGTCCTGAACGATTGATCCGGTTTCTTTATCAGAAAAAGGGGTGAATAGAACCCCCTTCCCTCCTGTGTACCTGGGACTTTGTAAAGGACCTGCTTGTCAATCAGGTTCAGGATCTCTGCTTCCAAAGCCAACTGTTCTTCGGTCGCCTTCCTGATAGGGGTAATGACAAATACGGCTTTTGGCTGTCAAACAAAGGGGATTCTCAGGCCTTCTCTTAAGATGCCCAGGATCCAGGTATTGGAGGAAGTCTTTTCCCAGGCCTGGGAAAAGAGTGCCAATCTCCCCCCCCACTGGAATATTGGCGTCATTGTGGTGATTTCTTTGAGGTGGAGGTGCCCCCACCAAATATAAATCCCGACTCTTTTTTCCTCCCATCTTCTCCTGTCAGCCGGAGGATGCCCTCTATTGAATCTTCCCCTCCGAAAGGGCTGTCTTCTCTGTTCTGTCGGGAACCTGGGGAAGCCTTTTTTCCTATCGCTTGCCTTTTCCAGGATATCGTCTAAGTTCTTCCCGAATAAGAACCGACCATCGCAGGGGAGAGAGCACAGTTTAGCTTTAGACTGCAGGTCACCTTGACAGCCTTTAAGCCATAACGCGCGTCTGGCTGCGTTTGATAACCCTGCCGCCCTAGCTGTCAACCTCAGAGTCCGCTGAGGTATCTGCCAAAAAAGCTGCTGCCCCATGCAAGAGATACATATCCGCCAATATCTTCTCTCTTGGGACCTTTGATACTAGCTTCTCTTCTAACTGCAGCAGCCAGATCATCAGGGAGCGTGCCGTGCAGGTGCCTGCTATCGCCGGCTTTAATCCTCCTGCTGTCGCTTCCCATGCATGTCTCAAATACGAATCCGCTTTTTTGTCTAGCGGGTCCCTAAGAACCCCTGAGTCTTCCAGGGGCAGGGCCGATCTTTTAGAAGACCTGGATACTGCTGCGTCTATTTTTGGGACCTTGTCCCATATCTCCGCATCTTTGTGCTCAAAGGGGTATGTCTTAGAGGTGTGGGGAAGGGCCCTTGATTTTTTTGGGTTTCCTCCACTCTCGCTCAATAAGCGCTTGGATCTTTTCGTTCACTGGAAAGGTCCGTTTTTTGCTCTCCTGACGCCCCCCAAACATAACATCCTCTAGGGTTTTAGCCGCTTTCTCTTCCTGTAGGCCCATTGTGGTTCTAATGGCCTTCAGGAGAGCATCCGTGTCTTCTACAGGGAAACATGGCTTACCCCCCCGTGTCACTGTCTGGGGAGTCTGAAGAGGATGTCTGTTCTGTTTGAGATGAGGCCGATGAGGAATCTGAGGGAGAACTAGGGGGATTCTTCCTACCTTTCCTCCCTTTTTTCAATAGGGTCTTAATTGAACCCTCCATTTCCGACCTAAGGGCCGATATCAGATTAGCTGCGAAACTAGGTGCTTCCTCTGCCATGGTCCGCTGAAAGCAACTGGCGCAGAGGTCTTTCTGCCAGTCTCTTGCTAGGGGAGTTTTACATATAGCACAGTCCCTATTATTCTTCTTACTTCACGCTTTTTTGCGCTTTTCCTACGGGGTGAAACATACAACAGAGAATCCCTATTAACATAAATGCTAGCATTCACAAAGATGACTCACCACCTGTAAACAAGGGTACCGGACTTGGAGGCTGCGTCAGAGCACGTGACCTGTGCTCTCTGGACCTTGAGGAATCTCCCGACCTGCGGCTGGGGCGGCTGCTGCTTGAGCGGCTTCCATGTTTGTGGCTGGAGGGTTGTGAGGGAGGCAGAGACAAGGACTTCTCCTGCTCTGACTCCATTTTGCCTGCCTGCCCTGCCGCTGGTCCTCGTTTAAATGCGGCCTTCATCCTGGTTGGTGTCTCCTTCCCTCCCCCCTGCGACCGCCCGCTTCAGATGGCCGGCGTCACACCCGGCGCCATGACACCGTCGCCTCTTGCTGACGTCAGCCGGCGCACCCACAATCATCTGCGTGTTAAATGAACGCGATTGTGCGGTTTTAACTGTTTTTATAATTGCACTACATGTTGTTTGTTTTGGATGATTAATAAAAAGTTTATTATCTTGTATTTTGTTATACCTTATTGGTGATCCCTCCTCTTTACATGCCTCTTTTCTGGTTTATGCTCTTGCTGACGTCAGCCGGCGCACCCACAATCATCTGCGCCGCCGATGTCAGCGTCTATCCCCTGCCAGATGCCTCGGGGATCGAAATGCGGGCGCGCGCGAGGGGAGGGTGGCACGGTGGGGGCTCCCAGGAGCCACCGGGATCCCACCTGCGCCCACACGAACCCAGTGCCAAGGGGGACACCGGGGACTGTGCCTCCAGTACCCGACGGCCGGCGCTACAGGTAAGATACCTGTTCTTCCCGCGCCGGGACGGGCCTGGGTCCCTTTTTTTTTTCGTTCTTCGCCCATGACAGGCACCGCCGACAGTGGGATTCCTTCCAGGACAGGAACCCAACTGAAGCGGGGGAGAGGTGCCGCCCCTTATATCTCAGTAGGTTCCTGTCCTGGCGGGGAGGATCCCTCTCTCTCAGGTGTGCTGTCATGGGTGAAGGGAAAAAGGGAATTATCACCCACTCAAAACCAAGCAACAGTGACAAATAAATCCACCAACCGTCTACTCAAATAACGGTCAGCAATAACCTTCAACCATGCAGCAAAAGCTACTCTGATGATGTGGGTTAGCCAGGGCCCAGATTATATAGGGGATGGGAGTGGCTAACAGTGAACAGCTGAGAGCTCTCAACAGAGCAGATTAACCCCTGCACTGCTCAAAGAAATTTAGACCATTCAATATGCAGGTGAAGTGCTTCTATTCAGCACAGGAGTAGGAGAAATCAGACACTGTGGTCTTCTGGCTCCTCTGTCGCGATAACCCCGTGACACTTATAAGTGAGGATTAGCATTAGGTTAGGGTCCTGGAAAATGAAGAACACCTTACCATGGCTTCCAGGTACACATAAATTGGCCATTTTATGCGGTAACCTTTATCAATTTTTCATATTTCTAATGCAGCAATGCAATTCATTTTTCATATTTCATGTTTGCATGCTATGGCGCTACAGTGTGCTTCCTTTTTTGTTTGAAAGATTAACAATGTGTCTCATATAACTCAGATTAACCCTTGGTACTGGTATAGTACTCCCCCTATAGAGACATCTAAACAAAACAAGAGATATATACACAATACACACCATATGCCATTTGGTGATCAAACCACACTACCCAGTACTCCAACGTGCGTTTTGCGTGCAGCTTCGTCAGTGGGTACTGGAGCAGTGTTGCTTGCTGGAAAATAAGGTATATACTATGTTCACATCACTTTAGGTCAATCCACTTTAATGGGCGCATGCCAGCTGTCCATTGCTCTGTCACCCGCCGTGGCTTGTCCCGGAGTTCGGATTGGATGCCGGGCAGGAACGGCAGCGATGCACAGTGGACATGTGCACCAGTGGGAACTCTAAAGCACCTTTTTTTAAGTGGCCTACATTGCAAATAGTCCGGAGTATCCCCTTTTCATCACAATACAGTGTTCAAAAGGCCTAGATTACTTCCATCATACTGATAATAGTGTTATTATGCTTTATTGTGTATATATCGCAGTATTATGATTTTTTTTTACTTGATTAGAGAAAAGATCACCATTTAGAGTGTCTATTAAATATTACAGCTATTGTTTTATGTGGATAAATGATAAATATTTTTTATTATTCATTATAACAAAATTAATAAAAATATATATAGATGATACATAAAAATAAGAACAAAAATATAAAAAAAAGTAAAATGAAAAATAAAAACAATTTATAATGAAAACAAATAAATAAATATAAATACAAAATATAATAATGCTAAAAAAAAGTTTTTGTATTATATGGAGAATCAGAATAGAACCCTTAAACTTTACATTCAATGGAGGTAAGTACCCAAAATTAGATTCATTACATTACCAGAACCTAAAACTATACTAAGTAAGAATCTCCGATCCAGCCTATAGTTCAGAAATGCAGCCCATTCATCGTCCTATTCTCATATTCTATTATATAATGATACAAAAAAGCATTAATCCAAAATGTCTCAGTAATGGCAATGAAAACTATGAACAACATAAACCCAAACATCCACAGCAATGTCAAGAATCAAGTAAGGAATGGAGCAAAGTTCACAAGCTCGTTAAGGCCTTTTGACTTGACGGTATGCGGAGTAATGATCCATTTGAATTCCCTTTGCTCCACTAATTTTTTCATATTACCGCCTCTGGCTTCCAAATGCATCTTGTCAATTTCTCTAAAACGTAAGAGGTGCCAATTACAGTTATGATGTTCGTTGAATTGTTTCGGGATATTTCTTAATTTTTCTATTCATCTGCTTTTGCTGCATTTTTAATTTCCCGTTTATGTTCCAAGATTTTAAGTCGGATTTCCTGAGAGGTAAGTCCAATATAAATAAGCTAACATGGGGAAGCAGCCCAGTTAAAAATGTCCATAGACTGACAGCTAAAGGGATGGAGAATTTAAAAAATTTGTGAATTTGTGGAATCACAGAAATCAGTGTCCCGGTCAATTTATGGAGAGGCACCACAAGGGCCACATGAGTAGCAGCCCTATTTTGCAACTGGGAATTTTGAAAGAAAGGTCTGTGAAGGAGGGGCTTGCAAATAGTGCATAGATCCCAATCCAACGAGCACTTCATCGCATTCAAACAGTCCCTCACTACTTTCAAGGCCACACTCGCTGCAGCAAAACAAACCTACTTCTCATCTCTCATTTCCTCCTTATTCAACACTTTCAATTCTTTCCTCCATTCCCCAGCACCTCCTCCCTCGCCACTCATCTCAGCTGAAGACTTTCCCTCATTCTTCCAGCAGATTGATAACATCAGAGAAAGCTTTGGCCTACAGTCCCCATAGACCCTCCTCCTCCAAAACCAACTTCTCCACCATAACAGAAGATCGACTCTCCAATCAACTCCCAAGATCACATCTCACCACCTGTGCATTTGACCAGATCCCACCCCACTTCATCCCTAACCTCACCACAGTCTTCAACCCAACCCTAACCATCTCATCAACCTATCACTAACTGGTGTTTTCCCCTCATGCTTCAAACATGCCTCAATCACACCAATCCTCAAAAGGCCTGCTCTTGACCCATCTTTTGTATCTAGCTATCACTTCTCCCCTATGCCTCAAAACTACTATAACATGTCCGTCTTGAACTGTCCTCCAGCCTCTCTTCCTGCTCCCTCTTCGACCACTTAAAATCTGGCTTCCGACCGCATCACTCCACTGAAACTGCACTAACTAAAGTCACCAATGACCTATTAACCTCCAAAACCAAGCGATACTACTCTGTCCTCCTCCGCCTCATGGACCTGTCCTCTGCCTCTGATACAGTGGACCATTCCCTATTAACACGCAGTGACAGTTTCGTGCCGACAGCGGTCACAGACAGCTGACAGACACGGCAAGAGGTGCGGGGACCCATGTTGTCGGTCCCCGCACCCAGAACGCTGTGATTGGTCAATCTGACTGACTGATCACAGCATGAAATGCTGAAAATTCAGCATCTCCCACCCGGTCAGTGCAGGAGCTCAGTGCTGCGGTGGCTGAGCTTCCTGCACTAACAGCCAGGAGCGGCATCCACGTCCGTCCCTGGCTGTTAACCCACTGATTGCTGTGATCATGCATGATCGCAGCGTTCAGGGGGGAGGCAGAGGGTCGGGGGTTCCCTCTGTCTTCAGATCAGCGTCCCCGCGATGTAGTCGCAGGGCCCGATCTCTGCCATGATGACCCGGGGTTGTCATGACAACCCCCGGGTCATCCAGCTACGGAAAGCCTCTGACACCATGCTTACAGCATGGTCTCAGAAGCATTCGGCATAGGCATAATACATTGCAATGGAAATAGTGGAATAAAACGCGATAAAAAAACGAATGATAATAAAAATAGTATCACTGAATGCGCCATCTTGTCCCACAAAAAACAAGCCGCCATACAGTTCTATCAGCGGAAAAATAAAAAAGTTAAAGCTCTCAGAATAAAGTGATGCAAAAATATTTTTTCTATAAAAGTTTTTATTGTGTAAAAACGCCAAAACATAAAAAAAATAGAATTAGACTTACCGGTAATTCGGTTTCTAGGAACCTTCCACGACAGCCACCTTGGAGGTTGTCTCCCCGCCCTAATAGGGTACAGGAACACAAAGAGGTTAAATAACCCTCCCCTTCCTGCTACTTCAGTGTTTTTTCTGACATACTAGCATGAATAGTTACCGCCAGTAAAGCAGGAATCATCAGTCAAATATATCATATAGGGAGGGAAATTAGTGCTGTCGTGGAAGGTTCCTAGAAACCGAATTACCGGTAAGTCTAATTCTATTTTCTCTAGTCACCTTCCACGACAGCCACCTTGGAGTAATGCCAACGTTAATTTTTTAGGGAGGGACTACGGCTTGCAAGACGCGTCTGCCGAACGTCAGATCCCTATCGAAATCCAGTCTATAGTGTCTGGTAAAGGTGTGCACAGAGGACCAGGTGGCAGCTCTGCATATCTGCTCTGACGACGTATTTCCTCTTGCTGCCCAGGACGTAGCGACTGATCGAGTGGAGTGGGCTTTTAGCGACTCTGGAGGAGAGATATGCTTTGAAGAATATGCCAGGGAGATGGACTGCTTGATCCAGCTATCGTGTTCTTTGCCGCTTTCTTCCCTTTGCTTCTTCCCGAATACTGAAGGAACAGGTTCTGATCGATTCTCCAATCCTTGGTTGCTTCGAGGTAGTGGAGAACCACCCTGCGAACATCCAGGGTATGAAACCTTCCCTCTTTCGGATTCGAAGGATTTGGGCAAAATGAGGGCAACACAATATCCTGGCTTCTATGAAAATCTGACACCACCTTGGACAAAAAGGAGGGTTCTAGATGCAGTACTATACTGTCTGAATTGAGTAGGAGGTAAGGTTCCTGTACTGAAAGGGCCTGTAACTCCCCCACCCGTCTGGCCGATGTGATTGCTACCAGAAACACCGTTTTGAGTGTAAGTATTTTCAATGAGATTTCTGACAGGGGCTCAAACGGGGCCTGTGTTAGGCTATTGAGTACTAAATTAAGATCCCAGAGGGGAACCCGATTAGGAAGTGAAGGGCGAATCCTGTCTGCCGCTACCATGAACCGCTTGATCCAGCGGTGTCTGGCTAGGTCTTGGTCAAAGACAGCACTAAGGGCAGATACCTGTACTTTTAACGTACTTGGAGTAAGCCCTAACTCTAAGCCCTTTTGTAGGAAATCTAGTATTTGGGCAATATTTGGATGGAAGGGGTTAGGGGCCCCCGGGAGGCACCAGGAGCAAAATTTCTTCCATATCTTGCCGTAAATTTCATTTGTCACCGGCTTTCTGCTTTTTTGAAGAGTCTGAATCACCTCGTCTGATAACCCTTTAGCCTTCAGAATATTGGCCTCAATAACCAAGCTGCTAGATGCAGCTTGGTCGGGTTCGGGTGTAGTAAGGGACCCTGAAACAGGAGGTCGGTGTTTTGGGGTAGGAGCAAGGGACCCTCTTGGGCCATGTCCAACAGAGCGCTGTACCAGCTTCGTCCTGGCCACATGGGAGCCACCAGGATCGTTGTGACTCCGTCTGCTCTGATCTTTTGTAACGTCCTTGCCAGCATCGGGATTGGGGGAAAGGCGTAGGCCAGTCTGAAGACCCATGGATGGGCAAATGCATCCGTCCCCCGGGCTCCATACGTGGGACTGAGGGAAAAGAAGGTCGCCGTCTTTGCATTCTGCGCATTCGCGAACAGGTCGACTTCTGGGTCTCCCCATCTTGAGGCTAGGGATTGGAAGACCTCCTGGTTCAGACACCATTCTCCTGGATGGACGTCTTTCCTGCTCAGGAAGTCTGCTTGGATGTTTTCCGACCCCTTCAGATGTATCGCGGAAACGGATAATAGGTTTTTCTCTGCCCAGAGGAAGATTCTTGCTGCTACATTCTTTAGACTGGCATACCTTGTGCCCCCCTGGTGTTTGAGATATGCCACCGTGGTCACGTTGTCGGAGTATATCCGAACATGATGGTTCTTGACCAGGGCCAATGCGGCTTTCAGTGACTCTTCCACTGCTGTCAATTCCCTTAGGTTTGATGATCCGGATTTTATGTTCTGGGGCCACTGCCCCTGAAAGTATGAGTCTCCGACCACCGCCCCCCAACCTCTCAGGCTGGCATCGGTACATAGTACCTTTAGAGGAAGTTGATCCCAACTTATTCCTCGTCTCAGGTTCCGGTAATTCAGCCACCACCAAAGGCTCGTTTTTACATGTCCTGGAAGAGGTATCCTCTTTGATAGGTTGTTCGGATACTTTTTCGCGTTCATCAGGACATATGATTGGAGGACTCGCGTATGAGCTTGTGCCCAAGATACCGCCTGAATGCACGCTGTCAGGGAACCCAAGATGGACATGGCGTCCCTCAGTGTTGGCGCCCTCTGGTCTCTAAACCGGATTATTTTCTGCCGAAGGTCTCTATGCCGCTCTTCGGGGAGATAGGAGGTTATTTCTGCTGAATCCAAGAGGATCCCCAGGAATTTCCTCCTCGGGGAAGGATAGAGGGCCGACTTTTGGAGATTCGGTATCCACCCCAGGCCTTCGAGTATTTGTAGGGTACTTGATACGTCCTGCTTTAGCCGGATTATTGATGGTGCGACGATCAGCAGATCGTCTAGATACGGCACGATGCATATCCCTTGAAGTCGGATAGAGATGACAGCTTCCCTCATTATCTTCGTGAACACCCTTGGTGCTGGGGATACCCCTAACGGCAGGGCGTTGAACTGGAGGTGATGGATTCCTTGGTTGTGGGAGATCGCGAACCTCAGGAGCTTTCGGTGGTCTGGATGAATGGGGACGTGATAATACGCATCCCTCAGGTCTGTCGTGGCCATTTGCCAGTTTCGTCCAATCAGCGGAATCGCTGAGCTCACAGATTCCATCTTGAACCTTCGGTACTTGATGAAGTGGTTCAGGGGCTTTAGATTTATTATGAGCCTGTGTTTTCCTGAAGGTTTTCTTATCAGGAACAGGCGAGAATAATGCCCCCTGCCCTCCTCTTGCGGAGGTACATATGAGACCACTTTTTCCCGTAGAAGTTCTTCTATCTGATGCATCAATATTTGCTGCAGAACTGAGGACTGTGTCGGAGTAATTCTTAGGGCGTGGGGGGGGGGTGCTCGAACTCCAGCTTCAGCCCATACTGTATCGTGTGCAGGACCCACTGGTTTGAAGTCGTGGCCTGCCATTGGGCGAGAAACTGTGTGAGTCTACCCCCTACCCGGGAGTCACTGCTTCTCCGGGGACTGCTGCTGTTGGGGCACAAGGATGTTTCTCCCTTTACCCCCTGTCGGGTAGCTCCATCGACCCGTTTTGCCCTTTCCCCTGAATGGCCTCTGGGAGGTCTGCTCTCTTGAGGGACGAAAAAAACGCCTCTTGGTGGATTTCAGTTCCGGCAATGCTTTATTCTTGTCCGAGGCTTTCTCTAGAATGTCATCTAGGACCGGCCCGAACACGTGGTGTCCTTGGAAAGGGATAGCACACAATTTTGTCTTGGAGGTGATATCACCCCCCCATGACTTCAGCCACAAGGCTCTCCTGGCCGAGTTTGATAGGACAAGGGACCTTGCTGCCACCTGTACCGTTTCTCCTGAGGCATCCGCTAAATATCCTGTTGCCTTCTGGAGAATTGATAGGGAGTCTAGGATTTCCTCTCTTGGGGTACCCGCCGATATGTGGTCTTCCAACGTGCGTAGCCAGAAAAACAAAGATCTGGCTACGCAGGTGGATGCAATATTTGCCTTGAGCAGGTTCGTGGAGGCCTCCCAGGACTTTTTAAGATGGCTCTCTATTTTTCGATCCATCGGATCTTTTAATTGGGAGGCATCCTCAAAGGGTAAGGACGTTTTCTTAGTGACCCTAGACACTTGAACGTCTATTTTAGGGATCTCCCAAATAGAGCTATCACCCTCTAGGGGAAACCGTTTTTTTAGCTCAGAGGGCACCGTAAGTGTCTTCTCGGAGGAAGACCACTCCTGAGCTATTAAATCCAGTATGACCTCATGAACCGGGAAACCCCTTCTACCTCTGGGTTTTAACCCTCCAAACATCTCATCCTGGACTGAGAGTTTGATCTCCTCCTCCTCTAATCCCATGGTATTTCTCACCATGGATACTAACTCCTCCATATCCTCCGAGGAGAAATAATATTTTTTAGCATCATGACTGGAGGTGGACGTGGAGCCCTCATTTTCCCAGACATCCTCCGATCCGGACGAACGGACCTCTCCCGAGTCTGAGTCAGCTTCCACAGGTGCTCTCTTCCGCTTTTTTGGGGCCGGGCCCTGGGCCGCGGGGGTCTGGGCTGCTATGGAGGTCTGCACCTCCTGTCTGATGAGAGTCTTTATGCTGTCAAACAGGGAGGGTTGCTCGGTACGCAGGATATTTTGCGTACAGGGTTGGCATAACTTCTTCCTGTAGTCAGAAGGAAACCTGGCACCACAAATACCACACTTGCGGGGATTTTTAGGGACCGAGGCCTCGTCTTCCTGCAAGAAGAGAGGCTCACTCAGACCTGGGCCACCATAGTTTGACAGAGAAGGGACCAGCCCTGCTACTCACTGTAGGAGGGGGAACGCTGGGCTCCGCAGATGCTGCAGCTGAGGGTTCACCATCCATGCTGAACACACCACAGACACACTGCGCTTACCTGGAGCTGCTGCACCCTTTTGAGGGTGTTGCCGGCGTTCCATCCTGTGGTGCTCCTCCCCTGTCCCTGGGGAGGACGCTGGTCGACCCCCGCCGCCATTGGAGGCTTTCCCCGGGTCCCCCGGGTGCCAGCGCGCGTTTCCCCCTTACAGGACGCCGGAGGCCGCAAACGGGAAGTGCACGTCACCGCAACTTCCGGTTCACTGCCCGCCCCCTCTGGCACGCGCGCCGGCCTCCTCCTGCAGCGCTGGAAGGAGGGAGGATACCGGGGAGCTGTGCAGGACCCCGCAGGCACCATACCGCCCCGCTTTACCCCGGAGGGCGCGGGAGGGGCGGCAATGTCCCGAGTCACACCGCGGTGGAGACGGGAGCAGCATAAGGAGGAGGAGAGGTGAACCCCACGACCTCGGCTGCCCAGCTTCAGTGAGTATCCAGGGCTCCGCTCGCTGGTCATGGCAGCCCCTTGAGACCTCTTCATGCCCCGATAGGGGACAGCAAAAACACTGAGGTAGCAGGAAGGGGAGGGTTATTTAACCTCTTTGTGTTCCTGTCCCCTATTAGGGCGGGGAGACAACCTCCAAGGTGGCTGTCGTGGAAGGTGACTAGAGAAAAACTATTTAAATGAGGTATCGCTGTAATCGTAGTGACCCAAAGAATAAAGCTGCCTTATCAATTTTACCACACGCGGAACGGAGAAAAAAAAACAATTCCTGAATTGCTGGTTTTTGTTGATTCTGCCTCCACAAAAATCAGACTACAAAATGATCAAAAAACATCATATGCCCAAAAATGGTACCAATAAAAACGTCAGCTCGTCCCGCAAAAAACAAGCCCGCACATGACTGTCGGCCGAAATATGGAAAAATTATAGCTCTCAAAATACGGCAATGCAAAAACTTCTTTCAAAAAATTCTTACAAAAAAGCGTCTTTTAGTGTGTGACAGAAGCTAAACATGAAAAAACTATACAAATCTGGTATCGCTGTAATCGCACCGACCCGAAGAGTAAAGTCGCCTAATCACTAATACCGCACGAGGAACGGCGTAAAAAATAAAACCAATTCTTCACCTTCTGTGGATTTGTTAATTCTCCCTCCCAAAGATCGCAGAAAGGCGATCACAGCGGTTTACCCCCACATCTGGGGTATCAGCATACTCAGGACAAATTGCACAACAACTTTTGTGGTCTAATTTCTCCTGTTATCCTTGGGGCAAAAAGATCATTTTTGTGAAAAAAAAAATGTTTTTTTTATTTTCACGGCTCTACATTATAAACTTCTGTGAAGCACTTAGGCAATATGATGCCCGCAGACCATTCCATCAAAGTCTGCATTCCAAAACGGCGCTCCTTCCCTTCCAAGCTCTGCCATGTGCCCAAACAGTGGTTCCACCCCACATATGGGGCATCAGCGTACTCAGAACAAATTGCACAACTTTTGGGGTCATATTACCCTTGGGAAAATAAAAATTTGGGGGCAAAAAGATCATTTTTGTGGAAAAAAATTATTTTTTAACTTTACGGCTCTACGTTATAAGCTTCTGTGAAGCCCTTGGGGGTTCAAAGTGCTCACCACACATTTAAATAAGTTCCTTGGGGGGTCTAGTTTCCAAAATGGGGTCCATTATGGGGGGTTTCCACTGTTTAGGTGCATCAGGGGCTCTCCAAACGCGACATGGCGTCCGCTCTCGATTCCAGCCAATTTGACATTCAAAACCTCAAATGATGCTCCTTCCCTTCTGAGCACTGCCGTGCACCTAATGACTGGTCTTCCTCCACACATGGGGTATCGGTGTACTCAGGAGAAATATTGTGGTTCATTTTCTCCTGATACCCTTGACAAAATAAAAAAAATTGTGTCCGAAGTAAAAAATTTTGGAAAAAAAGCTTAATGTTCATTTTTTTCCTTCCACATTGCTTCAATTCTTGTGAAATACCTAAAGGGTTAATAAACTTCTTGAATGTGGTTTTGAACAACTTGAGGGGTACAGTTTTTAGAATGGTGTCACTTTTGGGTATTTTCTGTTATATTGACTCCCCAAACACACTTCAAATGTGATGTGGTTCCTAAAAAATGGTTTTGTAAATTTTGTTGGTAAAATGAGAAATCGCTGGTCAACTTTTAATCCTTATAACGTCCTAATAAAAAAATTATGTTTCCAAAATTATGCTGATGTAGAGTTGACATGTGGGAAATGTTAGTTATTAACTATTTTGTGTGACATCACTGATTTAAGGGTACAAAAATTAAATGTTTGGAAATTGCAAAATTTTCAAAATTTCTGACAAATTTCCGTTATTTTCATAAATAAATGCAAGTTATATCGAAGAAATTTTACGACTAACATGAAGTACAATATGTCACGAAAAAACACTCTCAGAATCAGCGGGATCCATTGACGTGTTCTAGAGTTATAACCACATAAAGTAACAGTGGTCCGATTTCAAAATTAAGGCCTGGTCATTAACCTACAAAGTGGCTTGGTCCTTAAGGGGTTAAAAACCCTAACCATAACATACAAAGCCATCCACAACCTGTATCCTCCATACATCTGCAACCTAGTCTGCTGGTACTTACCTGCAAGCAATCTCTGATCCTCACAAGATCTCCTTCTCTACTCCCCTCTTATTTGCTCTGATCCACAATCGCATACAAGCTTTCTCCCGCACATCCCCCCTACTCTGAAACTCCCTACCACAACATATCTCTCGCCTACCATGGAAACCTTCAAAATGAAACTGCAAACCCACCTCTTCCCACAAGAGTATAACCTGCAGTAAACACCAGTCCTCTGCACGACCAACTCTACTCTCATCTACTGTATCCTCACCCATCCCTTGTGGATTGTGAGCCCTCTCTCCTCCTGGACCAGTCGTGACTTGTATTGTTTAAGATGACTGTACTTGTTTTTATTATGTATACCCCTCCTCACATGTAAAGCACAATGGAATAAATGGATCTATAATAATAAATAATAATAGCAACTCCAGTAGGTCATTAAGTTTTTGACCTTCTAGGTGTGATGGAAGGATTAGGAGACAAAATGTTATTCAAGGTGGCATCCAATAAAAGAATTGGCCAATATGGTTTACAAATATCCGTCATTTCTTTCCAGTGTGCATGGTAAGGTATAATTAATCTTACCTGGTTGTTGATGTTATGTTGGGCTGGTCTTAGAAGCTGGTTTCTTGGAGTGCCTTTTGCTCCTTCAAAGTCATGCTGCATAATGTCATTTTTGTAATGCCTGTCTTTTTAATTCAGATGCTTGATCATCAAAAAGCTTGTCCGTTGAGAAAATACGATGTGCTCTAAGGAACTGTCTTGTTGGTATTGATTTTAATACCTGTTGAGGATTAAATGACCTTGCACTCGGTAATGCATTGACTGCTATTTTTTTGCCTATGAATATCGGTTTTAACCCCTTCCTGACATCCGACGTACTATCCCGTCCATGGGACCCGGGCCCCTATGCCCATGGACGGGATAGTACGTCTACCGCGATCAGCGGCGCCCACTTGGTGAGCGCCGCTAATCGCGGCCGGGTGTCAGCTGATTATCACAGCTGACACCCGGCACAATGTGTCAGGGGCGGTCACGGACCGCCCCCCGACACGTTAACCCCTTGCACACCACGATCAAACATGATCGCGGTGTACCGGGGGTTAAAGGGAAGCATCGGCAGGGAGGGGGCTCCCTCCGTGCTTCCCTGAGCCCCCCACGGCAGCGCAATGTGCAGCGCTGCTGCCGGGGGCTCCTTTCCTGCAGGCTCCCGAATCCAAGATGGCGACAGGGGCCTTCGGGGGCCTGCAGGAAGCTGGCTTCCTCAGTGCCTGCAAAGCACAGGCATGAGGAAGCCTTGTGCACTGCCTGTGACAGATCGCTGATCTGTCACAGTGATCTGTGATGTGACAGATCAGCGATCTGTCACAGAACAGTGATGTCCCACCTGGGACTATTTAATAAAGTAAGAAAATAAAAATAAAGTGCTAAAACAATTTAAAAAAAATAGCCAAATAAATTACAAAAAAAAAAAAAAATATTCCCCCAAATAAATCCATTTTTTGAAAATAAAAATAAAACAAAACAATAAAAGTACACATATTAGGTATCGCCGCGTCCGTAACGACCCGCCCTATAAAACTGTCCTATTAGTTAACCCCTTTAGCGAACCCCTTAAAAAATAAAAATAAAAAACAAAGCAAAAAATAATGATTTATTATCATACCGCCAAACAAAAAGTGTAATAACGCGCGATCAAAAAGACGCATATAAATATCCATGGTACCACTGAAAACGGCATCTTGTCCCGCAAAAATCGAGCCGCCACACAGCATCATCAGCGAAAAAATAAAGTTATAGCTCGCAGAATAAAGCGATGCAAAAATAATTATTTTTTATATAAAATAGTTTTCATTGCATAAAACCGACAAAACATAAAAAAAGACCTAAATGAGGTATCGCTGTAACCGTACTGACCCGAAGAATAAAAACGCTTTATCAATTTTACCGCACGCGGAACGGTGTAAACGCACCCCCCCAAAAGAAATTCATGAAACGCTGTTTTTTGTTCATTCTGCGTCCCAAAATTCGGAATAAAAAGCGATCAAAAAATGTCACGTGCCCGAAAATGGTACCAATAAAAACGTCAACTCGTCCCGCAAAAAATAAGACCTCACATGACTCGGTGAATCAAAATACGGAAAAATTATAGCTCTCAATATGTGGTGATGCAAAAACTATTTTTACAATAAAAAGCGTCTTTTAGCGTGCGACAGCCGCCTGTATTGTAAGGGCTCCAATGGATTGTGATGAATAAAAAAAATGCTCACACAAGAATTGAATTTACTAAATTGATTTACTTAATAAATGATAAGATTAAATAATAAATAATATAAAACTATAAATACAAATGCATTAATCAGAAACAAGCATTATTCATACGTTACATTATTCAGATAGACGTCAACCAGTCATCCTCCATGAGCCAAGAGAGAGAGAACATGTGTCCTAGTTCTTTTAAAATGTCCAGCTAAAAGGTGTGTCCAGCCCCACCATATGGGGAATGATGTCACAAGTCTATTGTCCATTGGCTATAAACACATCCCCTCAATACCTGTTTTAACCAGTATATAATACAGGAAGCTAGAAGGGGCCTCATGTGTGCCACATGGCAGAAATACAGCAAGCTGGAGGAGGGGATTCGGAGCACAAGATAACCTAATTATGGCAATGAAGGTCCTTTGTTGGTAGATAAGTGTAAACCAGTTATTTGCTCTGCTTGGACAATTTGACCATCTGGTTGAAACAAGTTTCAATGACCTTCTTGGAAGGTTCAAAGAGCTGATTGAAACTATATCAATAGTTGGTATTAATTAATTGGAGTGTTGAAACCATTAAAAATAACTCATAGTATACACCGCCAAACATAAAAACCGCCATAAATAGTAAATCAAACCCCCCGTTATCACCCCCTTAGTTAGGGAAAAATAATAAAATAAAAAAAATGTACTTATTTCCATTTTTCCATTAGGGTTAGGGCTAGGGCTGAGATTAGGGTTAGGGGTGTGTTGGGGTTCGGGTTGGAGTTAGAATTGGGGGTTTCCACTGTTTGGGCACATCAGGGGCTCTCCAATTGCAACATGGCATCTGATTTCAATTCCAGCCAATTCTGAGTTGAAAAAGTCAAATGGTGCTCCTTCCCTTCCAAGCTCTGACATGCGCCCAAACAGTGTTTTACCCCCACATGTAGTGTATCAGCCTACTCAGGACAAATTGCAAAACAATTTTTGGGGTCCAATTTCTCCTGTTACCCTTAGGAAAATAAAAAATTGGGGGCAAAAATATCATTTTTGTGGAAAAAAATGTTTTTTTTATTTTCACGTCCGAGCGTTATAAAATTCTGTGAAGCACTTGGGGGTTCAAAGTGCTCACCACACATCTAGATAAGTTCCATGGGGGGTCTAGTGTCCAAAATGGGGTCACTTGTGGGGAGTTTCAATAGTTTAGGCACATCAGGGGCTCTCCAAACGCACATGACACCCGCAGACCATTCCATCAAAGTCTGCATTCCAAAACGTCACTACTTCCCTTCCGAGCCCCGACGTGTGTCCATACAGTAGTTTTCTCCCACATATGGGGTGTCAGCGTACTCATGACAAATTGGACAACAACTTTTGGGGTCCAATTTCTCCTGTTACCCATGGGAAAATGAAAAAATTGGGGACTAATTGATCATGTTTGTGGAAAAAATACGATTTTTTTATTTTCTTGCCCGGGCATTATAAACTTCTGTGAAGTCCTTGGCGGTTCAAAGTGCTCACCTCACATCTAGATAAGTTCCTTAGGGGGTCTAGTTTTCAAAATGGGGTCATTTGTGGGGGGTTTCCACTGTTTAGGTACATTAGGGGCTCTCCAAAGGCAACATGACACCCGCAGACCATTCCATCAAAGTCTGCATTCCAAAACGTCACTACTTCCCTTCCGAGCCCCGACGTGTGCCCATACAGTAGTTTTCTCCCACATATGGGGTATCAGCAGACTCAGGACAAATTGGACAACAACTTTTGGGGTCCAATTTCTCCTGGTACCCTTGGGAAAATAAAAAAATGGTGACTAAAAGATCATGTTTGTGGAAAAAATACGAATTTTTTATTTTCACGCCCGGGCGTTATAAACTTCTGTGAAGCACTGGGGGGTTCAAAGTTCTCACCACACATCTAGATAAGTTCCTTGGGGGGTCTAGTTTACAAAATGGTGTCATTTGTGGGGGGTTTCCACTGTTTAGGTACATCAGGGGTTTTCCAATCGCGACATGGTGTCCGATCTCAATTCCAGCCAAAAACGTCAAATGGCGCTGCTTCCCTTCCGAGCTCTGCCATGCGCCCAAATAGTGGTTTACCCCCACATGTGGGGTATCAGCGTACTCAGGACAAATTGCACAATAACTTTTAGGGTCCTGTTACCCTTGGAAAAATAAGAATTGAGGGTGAAAAGATCATTTTTGTGGAAAAAATATGATTTTTTAATTGTACGGCTTTATGTTATAAACTTCTGTGAAGCCCTTGGGGGTTCAAAGTTCTCACCACACATCTAGATAAGTTCCTTAGGGGGTCTAGTTTCCAAAATGGTGTCATTTGTGGGGGGTTTCCACTGTTTTGGTACATCAGGGGTTTTCCAATCGCGACATGATGTCCGATCTCAATTCCAGCCAAAAACGTCAAATGGCGCTGCTTCCCTTCCAAGCTCTGCCATGCGCCCAAATAGTGGTTTACCCCCACATGTGGGGTATCAGCGTACTCAGGACAAATTGCACAATAACTTTTAGGGTCCTGTTACCCTTGGGAAAATAAAAATTGGGGTGAAAAGATCATTTCTGTGGAAAAAATATGATTTTTTAATTGTACTGCTGTACGTTATAAACCTCTGTAAAGCCCTTGTGGGTTCAAAGTTCTCACCACATATCTAGATAAGTTCCTTGGGGGGGGTCTAGTTTCCAAAATGGGGTCACTTGTAGGGGGTGTCCACTGTTTAGGTACATCAGGGACTCTCCAAACGTGACATGGCGTCCGATCTGAATTCCAGACAATTTTGCATTGAAAAAGTCAAACGGCGCTCCTTCCATTCTGAGCTCTGCCATGCGCCGAAACAGTCGTTCCCCCCCCACATATCAGGTATCAGCGTACTCAGGACAAATTGCACAATAACTTTTGCAGTCCAATTTCTCCTGTTACCCTTGGTTTTTACCAAGGGTAAAAAAATTGAACCTGAAGTACTTTTTTTGTGAAAAAAAGTTAGATGTTCATTTTTTTTTTAAATATTCAAAAAAATTCCTGTGACACCCCTAAAGGGTTAATAAACTTCTTGAATGTGGTTTTGAGCACCTTAAGGGGTGCAGTTTTTAGAATGGTGTCACTTTTGGGTATTTTCTATCATATAGACCCCTCAAAGTGGCTTCAAATGTGATGTGGTCCGTAAAAATAAAATGGTGTTGTAAAAATGAGAAATCGCTGGTCAACTTTTAACCCTTATAACTTCCTAACAAAAAAAAATTTGGGTTCCAAAATTGTGCTGATGTAAAGTAAACATGTGGGAAATGTTAGTATCAAGTTTTTTGTGTGCCATATCTCTGTGATTTAAGGGCATAAAAATTCAAAGTTGGAAAATTGCGAACTTTTCAAAATTTTCGCCAAATTTCCGTTTTTCTCACAAATAAACGCAAGTTATTTGAATGAAATTTTACCACTAACATGAAGTACAATATGTCACGATAAAACAATGTCAGAATCACCGGAATCCATGGAAGCGTTCCAGAGTTATGACCTCATAAAGGTACAGTGGTCAGAATTGTTAAAATTGGCCCGGTCATGAACGTGCAAACCACCCTTGGGGGTGAAGGGGTTAATAGTACCGTCATCATCCTTTAGGATTTCCACATCCAAGAAGTAGTGATGAGCGAGTATACTCAATGCTCGGGTTTTCCTGAGCATGCTCGGATGTCCTCCGAGTATTTTGGCGTCCTCGGGGATTTAGTTTTCGTCGTCGTCTCAGCTGCATGATTTACGACTGCTATACATGAGTGGAATGCTGTTTGTAAGGGAATTCCCACATGTATTCAGCCTGCCTACAAGTCGCAAATCATGCAGGTAAGACAACAATCTCCGAGCATGCCAAAATACTCGGAGATCACCCGAACATGCTCGGGAAAACCCGAGCAACGAGTATACTCGCTCATCACTACCAGGAAGTCAATTTCTACAGGACTTGATGTATAAGTTAAATGGATGTTGCGTTTGACATTCAGCGTTTGGAAGAAACGCTCCAGATGATGTTGTTCCCCTTGCCAGATAAGAAAAATATTGTCTATGAAACTAACCCACATATGGACTGCACCCTGGCCTCCTTTGCAAAATACTGTTTTTAAAGGTTTTATATGGGGATCGTTTTATGTATTTTTTGTAGTGTTGTGTCTAATTGATGTAATAAAGATTGAAATTATATATTAAATCGATTTGGTAGATATTTATTGTATTGCTTGGTGGTAAAAGACTTGAAGCGTCCTCCCCAGAGCCTAGAAGAGGTAATTTACATGAAGTGATAATTATTTATCCACAACACCACATCTGATATGAGACATAGGCAGGACTGTTTTCAGCAGTCTATAGCATGTATGCCAATAGTAATGGTTTACATAGGTCAGATGTGTTGACCAAACGAAAGTGCAACACTTTCTAGAAGTAAAATATCAGATATACAGTTATATTAAAAGCCCTTCTGATTACACAGACGAAAAATGTGTGCAATCTAGCAATCTGCTAGAAAGACAAAACATGGAGTGGTCTGGTTCTGTAGAGAGAGGCGAATACACGTGCAACTTCTTTCTCCCTTAGTAAAAATATAAGAACCCCTCTATACCTGATAACCAAAGAGCACGAATCCTCCTTGGTTGCACAGATGATTGATTTTTTTTTAAATCTAAACGTTCAAAATCTTGCGTGGATTAATATATCTATATACCTTACATTTGGTTGTGTATACTGTTACAAAATCTCAAAATTCCCAAGATAAAATTAAATAGATATTTTTAACCCCTAACCTAAACTCATAATTCCTATAGCTGCTCTTCTTCCTTTACTTCCTGTGATGTTTCAATCGTAGGGAGTCTCAAACAAGATGTCATCAGGAATAAGGCCCTGAAAGCACTTGTCCCTTTTATCACCTTCTCCACCCCCAGAACAGATTATTAGGGGGTTGTACCGAGGTCACTTACTACTGTCCCCTGATGACATCTGGAATCAGTTGCAGTCACCACCGTGGCCGGTAGTTTCTCTGAAACAGGATGTCATCAGGAGGCGGTGGTAAAAGCAGGGCAAGAAACATCGACACTGCCTCCGATGACGATTAGTTTCACGGCGGTGATGGAAGCCTTGGAGCAGCGCTAGTGTGACTCACCGTGACTATCATATAAAAGCAAATAACAAAAGTAGTTAGCGATTAAAAATAGATCTTGATAAATAGCATTTTAGGTATCGGCCAACCGCTTTAACATGCTAGCTACTAGCAGCCACCAATAAAAAGGGTCTATGGTGTACTGCTCAGTAGTAATAAAGGATACAGTCAGCAATTTAATTAGATTCTATGGCTATACAGAGAACTTGAAGCTTAGTTTCAGAAAATCAGAGTCTTAGAACATTTCCAGGTCATGTTCTATCTTTTTGCTAAGTGAGTTTTATAGAGAACCAGTCACTGGATTATTACATGTCAACCAGAACACATCCTCCAGTTGTGCGGCAGCACTGATTCTAAGAGTTAGTCTTTTTCTTTTCCTGTCCCACCCAATTTCTGGATCCAAAGTAATGGTGATTCAGCCAACTGGGCATATACAGTTGTGGCCAAAAGTATTGACACCCCTGCAATTCTGTCAGATAATACTCAGTTTCTTCCTGAAAATGATTGCAAACACAAATTCTTTGTTATTATTATCTTCATTTAATTTGTCTTAAATGAAAAAACACAAAAAGAATTGTCCTAAAGCCAAATTGGATATAATTCCACACCAAACATAAGAGGGTGGACAAAAGTATTGGCACTGTTTGAAAAATCATGTGATGCTTCTCTAATTTGTGTAATTAACAGCCCCTGTAACTTACCTGTGGCACCTAACAGGTGTTGGCAATAACTAAATCACACTTGCAGCCAGTTGACATGGATTAAAGTTGACTCAACCTCTGTCCTGTGTCCTTGTGTGTACCACATTGAGCATAGAGAAAAGAAAGAAGACCAAAGAACTGTCTGAGGACTTGAGAAACCAAATTGTGAGGAAGCATGAGCAATCTCAAGGCTACAAGTCCATCTCCAAAGACCTGAATGTTCCTGTGTCTACCGTGCACAGTGTCATCAAGAAGTTTAAAGCCCATGGCACTGTGGCTAACCTCCCTAGATGTGGACGGAAAAGAAAAATTGACAAGAGATTTCAACGCAAGATTGTGCGGATGTTGGATAAAGAACCTCGACTAACATCCAAACAAGTTCAAGCTGCACTGCAGTCCGAGGGTACAACAGTGTCAACCCGTACTATCCGTCGGCATCTGAATGAAAAGGGACTGTATGGTAGGAGACCCAGGAAGACCCCACTTCTTACCCCGAGACATAAAAAAGCCAGGCTGGAGTTTGCCAAAACTTACCTGAAAAAGCCTAAAACGTTTTGGAAGAATGTTCTCTGGTCAGATGAGACAAAAGTAGAGCTTTTTGGGCAAAGGCATCAACATAAGAGTTTACAGGAGAAAAAAAGAGGCAAAGAAAAAAAACATGATCCCTACAGTCAAACATGGTGGAGGTTCCCTGATGTTTTGGGGTTGCTTTGCTGCCTCTGGCACTGGACTGCTTGACCGTGTGCATGGCATTATGAAGTCTGAAGACTACCAACAAATTTTGCAGCATAATGTAGGGCCCAGTGTGAGAAAGCTGGGTCTCCCTCAGAGGTCATGGGTCTTCCAGCAGGACAATGACCCAAAACACACTTCAAAAAGCACTAGAAAATGGTTTGAGAGAAAGCACTGGAGACTTCTAAGGTGGCCAGCAATGAGTCCAGACCTGAATCCCATAGAACACCTGTGGAGAGAACTAAAAATGGCAGTTTGGAGAAGGCACCCTTCTAATATCAGGGACCTGGAGCAGTTTGCCAAAGAAGAATGGTCTAAAATTCCAGCAGAGCATTGTAAGAAACTCATTGATGGTTACCGGAAGCGGTTGGTCGCAGTTATTTTGGCTAAAAGTTGTGCAACCAAGTATTAGGCTGAGGGTGCCAATACTTTTGTATGGCCCATTTTTGGAGTTTTGTGTGAAATGATCAATGTTTTGCTTTTTGCTTCATTCTCTTTTGTGTTTTTTCCATTTAAGACAAATTAAATGAAGATAATAATACCAAAGAATTTGTGATTGCAATCATTTTCAGGAAGAAACTGAGTATTATCTGACAAAATTGCAGGGGTGTCAATACTTTTGGTCACAACTGTACCACAGAAGTTGTCTTTCTCCTTTATGACAGAAGTGGCATAACTTTGGACAGAGAGGCTCAGAAAAAAAACGAAAATGTTCCAAACTCAGTTGAAATTGAAGGAGGCACTCAGATTAAGGCCAGAGTCAGAAAAGCATATCAAAAATTGTTAGGATTTCCATCCAGAAAATATTACAATATTCATCCACATTGTCATCCGTGTGTCCATGTTTATGCCCATGATCCATTCGTTTTTATACATCAACAGTTAAACTGTACATGATTAAATGCAATTTCCTTGGTTAATAATGACAATGTATCCATGAGAACTCTGGGGATACGGGACAAAAACAGAGCAATTCATGTTGGTAGGTGCTTTATTTTAAAAAAGAAAAAAAAAGAAAAGAAAAAACATGCACAAACCTTTGCCTGGGTTTCTTTAAGATAGCAGAGTAAAATGAATAACAAATAAAAACCAAAAGGGAAAAAAAAACAAAACTTTGCACCTTGCAAGTGATAAATCAATACTTTAATTATACTGATCATTTGCTTCCTAAAGCTCAAATATTTCATCAGACTATGGTGCATTTTTATTGTATTCAATACATACAGAATACAAAAATTGTATGGCATCCAAGAGCCAATCAAAAAGCTCTAGCAGCCAGCTTATATCTTCAAGTAGTCAGAAAGAGGGGCACTTTTCAAAAGAAGGAAACAACTTCAAATTTTTACAACAGTTTTTGGCGCTCACAGTGCCCGAGGGTTACCTATGTGGCCGAAATGACGTTCACTTTTCTATTTTTTTTTGTATATACTAATATATATATATTTATATAGATATATATTCAGACATGACCATTTTCTCTGGATTTTTACATGCCTGAATTTCAACTCACACCCATTCAGGACACAATAATCTGAGAACAATAAAAGCAGACACACACCACCAGCTCCAAACGAGTAAAATACTCAAACAAGTAAATCAAATCTATTTTTTTTTTCATTTAAAAAGTGAACAGGAAGAGTAGGTTTAAGTGCAAGGTGTGAATGGAGGATGAAGAGGATGAAAATGTAAAAGTGCTGAAAAAACAAGTCGCCAAAACACAAACTGATAAATTGTGTCTAACAAGATGGGCTTTGAGCTATGTTGCAACAGCGGCTCTTGATTAGACAATGTGAACTAAATGAATACTGTGCAATGTACAACTTTTCCCCTCTTTATAAGGGTTCAATGCTTCTCGAAGCATGAGGTGTCCTTTCTGGGCAAATAACTAAAATGGAAAGGACATTTATGGATAAGTGCAAGCAAGCAGATAGGATAGTGAGTGGGATAGGACCAAAAAGAACCATTTTAGGCAAACTACCCTCTTTGAATCATTCTAAAGTGCAAAATTTCACTTGTATGAGGGACAAAAATTAACAAGTGAATAAAAAAGAATGGACAATGGGTCACAGATTACAAATAGACCGCAAGGAGCGCTCTAAGTAACACTAGCAGCTTTGCTTGGGGGAATAGGGCTCCATTTAGAGACAGAAGAGCTCTTTTTTTATTCTTTAAACATATTATTATGTACAGTGAGAGTGCACAGCACAGCACCTGAGGAGGGAGGTCAGAACGGATGGGGAAGAAAAACAAGTAAAAATGTGCTACATGGGCAGAAACAAGCAAAGAAAATGAAATGATGTCAAACCAGAAGAACAAAACCAGACCATCTGAAAGATGAAGAAATTAGTTGAAAACACCATGGGCAAAACTTTGAGCCCACCATTCGTGTATGCAAATATTACAAGGACATATAGAAAGCACTGAAGGGATGAAACAGCCAGCCAGCTGGGGGGAAGGGCAGAGGGCAGGGAAACAGTCTAGGTGCTGTGAAGGGACCATATTCTCCTGCTCTAGGGTCCTGCAGAGTCCGAATCCTCAATAAGAACCTCTGTTGTAGTACTCAGTCCTGCTGCTGGCCGGGTAGTGCAGGGGACAAGAACCTTTGAGCCAAGAGTAGAGAGAAAGGTTTGGGCGGGAGCAAGGCCGTCTTGTACAACTGAGGTTGTAGTAGCAGGAGCATCTGTCACCAGCAGTTCATTGTTGGTGGTGATGAGAGAGCCAGAGTTGGCCGCCAGGGCTTCAGCTATGAGAATCTCAGGATGACTCTTGGCTTTGTGGGCCACAACACTGTCCTTCTTTTCAAACTTCTTCCCACAGATTCCACAAGAAAACTGGTAGAAAGAGTCAGCGTCATGTTTCTTCATGTGCCAGTTCAAGGAGGCTTTCTGTCTGCAGGTGAAGCCGCAGAACTCACATCTAGAGATGGGGATGAGTGAGAAGACAATAAACATATGCAGCTATAGGTCAAAGGGGATGAATCATTTAAATGGAATCTGTCACCAGGTTTTGCTACCGAATCGGAGAGCAGCATGATGTACAGGCCGAGAGCCAGATTACAGCATTGTGACACTTACTGGGCTGCTTGCTGTATTTTTTTTAATAAAATCACTGATTTATGTGCTGCAGATCTACCAGTTCTGACCCCGAGCTCTGTATAACCCTGCCCACATCACTGATTGTACACTGTGCATAGGAAGAAAGATGACCACATGACCACAGGACTACTAGTCCTCAACTTATAATTCCCTGCTGATAAAACAGTGATTTTATCAAAACTACAGCAAGCAGCTCAGTAAAAAACACATTACTGTGCCTCTACATCATGCTACTCTAGATTAGGTGGTAAAATCCTGGTAAGAGATTCCTATTAAGGGGCCAGTAACTCACTGCAAGGGTTTTTCTCCTGTGTGGATCATTCGATGTACAGCCAGGTTGTGGGAGCTCTTGAATGCTCGAGCACAGTATTCACAGATATAATCCCTCTGGTCTAATAACAGAACCAGTGTTAGAAACAGAAGTACTCGGTATCAGATTCCTCCATTGTACAAAAGCTATTTACCTGTATGATGCTTTGCATGTCGCATCAGTTGTTTCTGAAGGCGAAAAAGTCTCCCACATGAGGGGTGCGGGCAGACATATTTCTTCTTCAAAAGGTGCTGATATTTAATGTGGTGCTACAGAATAAAGGAAAAATTCTTACTAGACACCACAAAGCACGAGCACGGGTTTCATTGTCTGCTGCATGCTGCAGGTAGTAGACCTTGTTCCCCAAAGATCCGATCTTACTTGCAAGTATCTGGGGTGCGCCAATACTGTTCCGCATCCCTCCATCTCACAGCGCACGTACTGCAGAGGAGGTTTCTTCCTGAGAGACAAATAACAGAAATCAGCAACTATTTATCTGCAATTATTAAGGGGATTTCCCACTGCTTGAACAAACCCTTCTTAAATACTATATTCCCCCATATATGTATATCTGCAGCCCATTATAGCTCATTCCAATGAGGACCAGCTGCACTACATGTATTTTACTGCATTTTTTGAGTATGTTTTTATCCAAGGAATATGTAATCAGAACATGTGAAATTTGTCATTTACATACATTATGTTAAGAGACCGCTATTCATGCAGAGAAACACTAATATACCTTATAACAATGTCTATGAAGAGGAAGCCAGCAGGGAACCTGGGAAGCATTGGGAAGGGAATGGTGAGGACCAATAAGATATCTCTTTAGTTTTTTACACCATTCTGACCTTTATTTTATGTTTTTATTGATTCCAAAGAGGATAATTCCTTTACCCTAGAACAGAAGCCTTAACAGGTCAGAACCTCAAATAAAAAGGAATCGACATATTATCACTAATGCCTGCAGAAAAGTAACTGGGATTGAGCTGTGTCCCTTAATAATAGACTTAGTGACAAAGATTTTACAAGCCATACAGAAGGCCACAAGACATCCAAAAGCAATCACTGGGGACAGGAAAGGAATGAAGAAAACACAATCAACCATCTAACTATCCTCAAAGTTCCAACCATTTGAGGATACAAGAGTGTGCACCCTATAAAATTTGGTAAAGGTGTGGAGGTCAGACCAGATGATCCCTTTATACACCAGGAGAGAAGAGGACCAATAGTGCAGCACCCAATAGCTGCTCAAATGCTGAACCATATTGCAAGGTAGATAATGGTGGTAGCATTGGTGAGAAACTGGAGAGTCTGTCAGTGGTAGTTATCCACTTGTTCTTAAGATCTTTGAGAAAAGATAGAGCCAGCATTTGGAATGGAAATTATACCTAATTTTTTCCACGGTTTATAGCAGACTTTGTCACAGTCTGAAGGATTGAAAAGGATTTTGGCATTTTAGCCCTACAAAAGTGAACCAGAGTCCTTAACCTGTTTCCTAGACTGCCACAACAATTGCTGCGATAGAAGCCATTTTGCAACTCTATTTGGGCTCAAGATCTAGATTAGAGTCTGAGGCCACCCAATCAGATAAATCCTTTTCCTATTCAAAAAAGATGTCAGACCAAGAGCGAACTTCCAGATGAGAAGACAAATAAGATGGCAACAAAGAGTGGAGGCAGTGATCACTGAACATGGGCCTTGTTCTGAGGTCTGCAATTGGTAGGTTATCAAACTGAGGTTCTGTTAGAACCTCAAGGAACGCGATTGCTTGGCTAGATAGTCAAAAATTGCATAGCATGGATCTTAACATATTATGGTTTGCTTGTAGCCAAATACAACACAAATGGAACATTAAAAAATGGAATAATAAAAAAAGGAACTGATCAAAAAGACTTACAAAGTACAGATACCTTAATTTGCTTTAGTTTGGATTCCCCAGATTATGAACATAACTTAAATGACTGTCCTTCTGCCTTTTCTTTCTGAGGAGCTTGAAAGTCCAATTCCAGCTTTTTTTATTTCACAATTTGTTAGCCATCATGTATGTAGAGTGTGTACATTAAAATACTTAACGATTGTGGTCTTCAGCCATTTCCAGGGCTACCCCGGTCCCTCTACTGCATCATGTGACTGTATCTCTTTGTTGCAGGCTCACACTGCAGACTTTTATTTATTTTTTTAATGCAAGTCTATGAAAGCCTTCTTCTGGGTCTCACATACTTACATTGAGAAAGTGATTTCCGATCCACACAAAAATTCTGTTGAGAGCAGGGTGGTCACAACTGCAGTCACATGACTAAGGAGAGGACCGCAGCAGTGCTGGAAATGACAGAAGACGACGAGCATTAAGTATTTTGATACACACTGAACACGTGTTACTGATAGCTAAAAATGGACAAATTAATAAAAACACTGAGGTGGGAAATTAAATAAAGTGGCATTTCATAAGGTGGGGGCTGGCGCAAGCAGACAAAAGGGCCATGGCTGGGCAAGTAACAGAGGAGCTAAATGGCTCTGTTCCACTTTTCCTTATTGGAGGAGGGAAAGGTAAAAAAAAAAAAAAAAACAGCACTGTTTAGCCTCCCCATAATAAGGAACATGAATATCAACACTGTTTCCTACCTAAAATGGAAAAAAGAAATAATTCATTAAAATAAAAAAAGAGAACAGAATTCTGATACTTACAAATTCTAACCTAAAAAGTGACCAACTCAGTATTTACAAGAGCATTACAATCTGCACAGAAGATGCTAACACTTTAAGTTAAAGTGAACCGGTTATCAGGATTTTGCCAAGTAAACTACAGCCATAGTTAGACTGACGCTGTTATGCTGATTAAAATTATACCAGTGGTAAAGAAATCCATCTTGCAGTTCTTGTTTAATCGGTGTTTGAAGTTTTGAGTTAATGATATGTTCATGCTTCGGGGCGGTCTGTAGGCAAGGCTTTTTTATGCTCTGGCTTCATCATTATTCTGGGCTTAACTCTTAACGACCAGTGGGATTTTTGGTTTTGCATTTTTTGCTCCCCTTCTTCCCAGAGCCATAATTTATTTTTCTGTCAATATGGCCATGTGACGGCTTGTTTTTTGACGGGACGAGTTGTACTTTTGAACGACACCATTGGTTTTACCATGTCTTGTAACAGAAAACGCGGAAAAAATTTCAAGTGCGGTGAAATTGCAAAAAAAGTGCAATCCCACACTGTTTTTTTGTTTGGCTTTTTTGCTAGGTTCCCTAAATGCTAAAAGTGACCTGCCATTATGATTCTCCAGGCAAGTACAAGCTTATAGACACCAAACATGTCTAGGTTCTTTTTTTATCCAAGTGATAAAAAAAATTCCAAAAGTTTGCTAAAAAAAAATTGCGCCATTTTCAGAGACCCGAGCGTCTCCACTTTTCGTGATATTGGGTCGGGTGAGGGCTTATTTTTTGCATGCCGAGCTGACGTTTTTAATGGTACCATTTTTGTGCAGATACCCGTTAACTTTTTTTTTTCCAAAAATGTTACTTTAGACCCAAATTTTTGCTATTTTCACAAGGGTAACAGGAAAAAATGGACACCAAAATTTGTTGTGAAATTTCTCCTGAGAATGCCGAATATGTGGGAGAAAACCACTGTTTGGGCACACGGCAAAGCTCAGAAGGGAAGGAGCACCATTTGACTCTGACTGTAATATGTGCTAGAATAATTAGCAGATGCCATGTCAAATTTGGAGAGCCTCTGATGTGCTTAAACAGAAGAAAACGCTCGCAAAAAAATAAATAAAATCACATTTTTCCCAATGTTCCATAGCCCAATTTTTTTTTTTTTTTCACAAGCGTAACAGGAGAAAATAGACCCTAAAATTTGTTATGTAATTTCTCCTGACTATGCCGGTACCCATATGTGGGAGAAAACTACTATTTGAGAGCATGGCAGGGCTCAAAGGATGAAGTGACAGAGATTTTGATGGAATGTTCTGCAGGTGTCATGTTGCGTTTGGAAAGCCCCTGATGTGCCTAAACAGTGGAAACCCCCCATAAGTGAACCCACCATTTTGGACACTAGATCCCTCAAGTAATTTATCTATATATGAGGTGAGCGCCTTCAACTCCCATGTGCTTTACATAAGTTTATAACGTTGAGCTGTAAAAAAAAAAAAAAAAAAATTCCACGAAAATGTTCTTTGGGCACCAAATTTTTATTTTCACTAGGGTAACAGGAGAAAATGGACCTCAAAAATTTTTGTGCAATTTCTTCACCAGTACCCCATATGTAGTCGTAAACTACTTTTGAAGCACAATGCAAAGCTCATAAGTGAAGAAGCGCCATATTGGAGTTCAGGTTTTGATGGACTGGTTTGAGGGTGCAATGTCACATTAGTAGAGACCCTGAGGAGATAGAACAGCAGAACCTCCGATAAGTGACCCCATTTTACAACTACACATCTCAATGAATTCATCTAGGGGTGCAGTGATCATATTGACACCACAGATGTGGCACAGAATTTTATACCATTAGGCAGTAAAAAAATAATTAGCCCCAGATTTTACATTTTTACAATGGGAAATGGGTAAAAATGGCACCCAAATATGTCCCACAATTAGCCACACTGCGAGACTCAGGGACGGAAAGCTATTTGCCTCCTAGAGTTCATATTTTCCTAGAATAGTTTGCAGACTCCATATACACAGCTCCTAAGTGCTAGAAGAGCAGAATCTCCCTTCAAGTGACCCCATTTTTGAAATTATACCCCTTTGGGAGTTTATCTACAGGTGCAGTGACGATTTTGACTCCAAGGGTATTTTCCAGAAAATAGCAGCAGCGGATGTTGATGAGTGCAAGTTGCATACTTCCATTGCAGGGACCAGTATATTGTAGTCACCAGTACTTTGTAGTGACTAGTATGTTCTGGTGCCTAGCTCTGGCTTCTGGATACTACAGAAATGACAAACATGTGGACGGCTAAATGTGGTTTATACACACTGGGGCTCAGAAGGGAGAGGGGCATTTGGATTTGGGAGTGCTGAATTTCTTTTGGTGGGTGAGGAGCTATAGTGCTTTTACAGAGCCTTTGTACTACCAGTAACGTAGAAGGAATGTATTTCTATTGACAGATGATGGCACTGAGTGGGGACTTGCTTTTTTGTGGACAGAATTGAAGCTTTTGTTGGGAACATTTTACATAACATTTATTATCACATTTATCCGGCGCTCTACGCTGAGCACTTAGGCTAGTTTCACACTAGCGTTTATTCCACGCAGCGCACGGCGCCGCTAATCCCCGCCCCCTGCCAGCTCCCTGCCCGCTCTATCCGGTCATCGCCGCCTACTATCGCACATGGACGCTTGCGATCTGCGCACCGTATCATTAGCATAGGGTGCGCAGATCGTGCGCTGGCCATGCGCTAGTAGGATTTTGGCATGCGCTGCGCACTTTTGAAGGTGCGCCGTGCACGCCGAAATGCAACATGCTGCGTTCGGCGCACACGGGCGCACCTTCAAAAGTGCGCAGCGCACGCCAAAATCCTACTAGCACACGGCCAGCGCACGATCTGCGCACCGTATGCTAAAGATAGGGTGCGCAGATCGTAAGCGTCCATGTGCGATAGTAGGTGGCGATGACCGGATGGGGCGGGCAGGGAGCCGGCAGGGGGCGGGGCTTAGCGTGGAATAAACGCTAGTGTGAAACTAGCCTTACATCGGGGTTTAAATCTAAATGTTCAGATGAAACCCCCGAGGAATCCATTCACTATAGTGAGGCAGCAGAGTTACGTTCGACTCAGTCTGTCCTTTGTTCAGTGGTGTCCTTCTTATCAGAAGTGCACAAAACTGTGGCAGACGGCACTTTTATACATGTTTAAAATGACACTCACTGCTGGTCTACAGGTCAGACAAAGTCTACAGTGTCTCCATCGGCCTCATAAGGAATCTTCCAACGGGAGTTCCATCTAAAACACGTTTTTCAGATAACTACACGGAATCTAATGTGTAAGCACTCAGACAGCAGGATACATGTGAGCCAGGCCTTACTGCGATCTTTGGGAGGCAGAGTGAAAAAATCAACAGCAGGTGAAGAATTGGTTCTATTTATTTTTTATTCCGTTCCTTGTGTGATATAAGTGATTTGACTATTTTGTACTTCAGATCGGTGCGATTACAGCAATACCAGATTTATATATATTTATGTTTGGCTGCTGTCACACACTAAAAGACGCTTTTTATTGCAAAAACAATTTTTGTATCCTGTAATTGCAGAGCAATAAATTAGCGTCTTACATGGAGGGAGGAGTTGTGTAAGCTCCTGCTCTGAGCAGCGTCCCTGGTTGATCCCGTTGCCATCCTTCGGTCACCATGGGGACTATTGGGCACAACGCGAACGAAATCGCGTTGTGCTGATGGGAGCTACACTCAAGAAAGGGGAACCACCCACCTATGTGTGAAGAAATAGTTAATATTGTAAAAAGACTAATTTTGATGTCAAATGCATGAGAGGACGGAAAACAATCACGTTTAAAGTCAGTATTTACAAATTGCAGTAAAAAATATATAAAACAGAGCAGATAGTGACTGTTATATATTTTTCATATATATATTTTAGAACAGTCATTACCTGCTTTATTTTATATATTTTTTACTGCGATTTGTAAATGTTGACTTTAAATGTGATTGTTTTCCTTCCTGTCATGTTTTAGGTCTTAACTACCGTATACCTTTTGATTTTTATGCCAATATTAGCATTTTACAATAATAACAATTTGTTCACACCCAGGAGGCCAGTTCCTCTTTTTTAAGCGTTTGTGTTTTTTCCTTAGTATTTAAACTCCATTTCCCGGTTATACTGATTGTGCTGTGTAGTTTGTTTGTGAAAAAGAGCTCGGTTCGAGAACAAATTCCAAAAAAAATAAAAATTACTATTCCACTTCGGAACGGCTTCCTTTATACAGCAGCGCAGTCTATTCTAAAACGTCAATAATCTTTTTCTATTAACCCCTTCCCGACCTTTGACGCCACATAGGTGTCGTGAAAAGTTGTGCCAGGGGGGCTTTGTACTTCACCACAGGGGGCGTGGCTTAGCCCTCACATGGCTACGATTGCTCTGATTGGCTGTTAAAAGTGAAACAGCCAATCAGAGCGATTGTAATATTTCACCAATTAAATTTGGTGAAATATTACAATCCAGCCATGACTGATGCTGAAATAGCATCTGCCATGGCTAGAGACACCGATCAGACCCCCCATCGACTGACGGTACCGATCGGCCACTGCCACCGACTGACGGCGCCGATCGGCTGCCGTTGTCATGATCTGCTCCCCGCCTTTCCTCCACACCTTCTGATCACCCCCCTTACACTGCACAGTGCCTCTGAAGTCCCTCTGGCCGTCCCAGATCATGGAGGCGCCATCCTGGAAAATGGCGGGCGCATGCGCAGTGTGCCCGCTGGAATCTGCAAAGCTGCAGATTCATTCATTTATTTTGATCACTGTGATAAACTCTCACAGTGATCAAAATAAAAAAAAAGTAAATCACCGCCCCCCTTATTACCCCCCCATAGGTAGGGACAAAAAATAAAATAAAGAACATATTTTTATTTTTCCATTAGGGTTAGAATTAGGGTTAGGGTTGGAATTAGGGTTAGAAATAGGGTTAGAATTATGGTTACTGTTGGAATTGGGGTTACGGTTGGGATTAGGGTTAGGGTTGGGATTAGGGTTAGGGTTGGAATTAGGGTTAAGATTAGGGTTAGGGGTGGGTTGGGGTTGGGATTAGGGTTAGGGGTGGGATTAGGGTTGTGGTTAGGGTTATGATTAGGTTTGGGATTAGGGTTAGGGGTGTGTTGGGGTTAGGGTTGGAGATAGAATTGAGGGGTTTCCACTGTTTAGGCACATCAGGGGGTCTCCAAACGCGACATGGCGCCATTTATTCCAGCCAATTTTGCGTTCAAAAAGTCAAACAGTGCTCCCTCTATTCCGAGCCCCAACGTGTGCCCAAACAGTGGTTTACCCCAACATATGGGGTATCAGCATACTCAGGAAAAATTTCACAAGAACTTTGGGGGTCTAAATGTCTAAATTCTCCTGTTACCCTTGGTAAAATAAAAAATTGGGGGCTAAAAATTATTTTTGTGGAAAAAAAAATTATTTTTTATTTTCACGGCTCTGCGTTATAAAGTTCTGTGAAGCACTTGGGGGTTCAAAGTGCTCACCACACATCTAGATTAGTTCCTTGGGTGGTCTAGTTTCCAAAATGGAGTCACTTGTGGGGGGTTTCCACTGTTTAGGTACATCAGGGGCTCTGCAAACGTAACACGACGCCCACAGACCATTCCCTCAAGTCGGCATTTCAAAACGTCACTACTTCCCTTCCGAGCCCTGACGTGTACCCAAACAGTGGTTCCCCTCCACATATGGGGTACCAGCGTACTCAGGAGAAACTGGACAACAACTTTACGGGTCCAATTTCTCCGGTTACCAATGTGAAAATAAAAAATAGTGGGCTAAGAAAATAATTTTTTAAGGAATAAAAAAAATATTTTTATTTTCACGGCTCTACGTTATAAACTTCTGTGAAGCATCTGGGGGTTCAAAGTGCTCACTATGCATCTAGATTAGTTCCTTAGGGGGTCTAGTTTCCAAAATGGGGTAATTTGTGGGGGAGCTCCAAAGTTTAGGCACACAGGGGCTCTCCAAACATGACATGGTGTCCGCTAACGATTGGAGCTAATTTTCCATTCAAAAAGTCAAATGACGCTCCTTCCCTTCTGAGCCCTGCCGTGCGCCCAAACAGTGGTTCCCCCCCATATATGGGGTAACAGCGTACTCAGGACAAACTGGACAGCAACTTTTGGGGTCCAATTTATCCTGTTACCCTTGGGAAAATAAAAAATAGCGGGCTAAAAAATAATTTTTGAGGAAAAAATAATTTTTTATTTTCATGGCTCTGCATTATAAGCTTCTGTGAAGCACTTGGGTTTCAAAGTGCTCACTACACATCTAGATAAGCTCCTTGGGGGTTATAGTTTCCAAAATGGGGTCACTTGTGGGGGGTTTCTACTGTTTAAGCACATCAGGGGCTCTGCAAACGCACATGACGCCCGCAGAACATTCCATCAAAGTCTGCATTCCAAAATGGCGCTCCTTCCCTTCTGAGCTCTCCCATGCTCCCAAACAGTGGTTCCCCCACATATGGGGTATTGGTGTACTTAGGACAAATTGCACAACAACTTTTGTGGTCCAATTTCTCCTGTTAGCCTTGTGAAAAAAAAAAATACCGGGCTAAAAAATCATTTTTGAGTGAAAAAAATTATGTTTTATTTTCACTGCTCTGCGTTATAAACTTCTGTGAAGCACTTGGGGGTTCAAAGTGCTCACCACACATCTAGATAAGTTCTTTCGGGGTTCTAGTTTCCAAAATGGGGTCACTTGTGGGGGAGCTCTAATGTTTCGGCGCACCGGGGTTCTCCAAATGCGACATGGTGTCTGCTAAAGATTGGAGCTAATTTTCCATTCAAAAAGTCAAATGGCGCTCCTTCCCTTCCGGGCCCTGCTGTACGCCCAAACAGTGGTTTATGACAACATATGAGCTATCGGTGTACTCAGGAGAAATTGCCCAACAAATTTTAGGATCCATTTTATCCTGTTACCCATTTGAAAATGAAAAAATTGATGCTAAAAGAAAATTTTTGTTGGAAAAATTAAAATGTCCATTTTTTCCTTCCACGTTGCTTTAGTTCCTGTGAAGCACCTGAAGGGTTAATAATCTTCTTGAATGTAGTTTTGAATAGATTGAGGGGTGCAGTTTTTAGAATGGTGTCACTTTTTGGTATTTTCTGCCATATAGACCCCTCACAGTGACTTCAAATGTCAGGTGGTCCCTAAAAAAAATGGTTTTATAAATTTTGTTGTAAAAATGAGAAATTGCTGGTCAACTTTTAACCCTTATAACTTTCTAACAAAAAAAAAATTTTGTTTCTAAAATTGTGCTGATGTAAAGTAGACATGTGGGAAATGTTATTTATTAACTATTTTGTGTCACATAACTCTCTGGTTTAACAGAATAAAAATTAAAAATTTGAAAATTGCGAAATTTTCAAAATTTTCGCCAAATTTCTGTTTTTTTCACAAATAAACGCAAAAATTGTCGACCTAAACTTACCACTAACATGAAGCCCAATATGTCACGAAAAAAACTGTCTCGGAATCTCGTTAGGATGCGTTCCTGAGTTATTACCTCATAAAGGGACACTGGTCAGAATTGCAAAAAATGGCCTGGACATTAAGGTCAAAATAGGCTGGGTCATGAAGGGGTTAATTGTTGCATGTTATATAAATGACAGGTATATCTGAAGATGTGGTGTAGATATAGATGTTTGTCTAGCACACGTAAAGGACAATTGATGCAGTTTGCACCAGAGAAACTTATGGTTGCTCAAAAATTCTACAAATTTGACATTTTAATGCCAGCTCCACCAAGTTTTGAAAATAATCTGCAGCTTAATGGGGAGAAAAGCATCAAGTTCAGGTGACAAATTCATCCTAGTTTAAAACACAAAATTGGTGTATATTACAAAAGAAATAGAACACAATACTTATGCTGATACATGGCAGCTAAAAGATGTGCTGAATGATTACAACGGGCTCTTACAAAATTGGTATGCAAAATGTCAGTTTTGAAGAATCAGCCCATTAATGTATCCTGAGCCACAAAGTCGTGGACTATAAACCTGCTACTATAGAGTCAAATATGATGTAGAAATACTTGGCACTCATACAGTTGTGCTCAGAAGATTGTATATCCCAGCAGAATTTTTTCCTTCTTGGCCTTATTTCAGAGAATATGAATGATAACACCAAAACTTTTTCTCCACTTCTGGTTAGTGGTTGGGTGAAGCAATTTATTGTCAAACTACTATGTTTTCTCTTTTTAAATTACAATGACAACCCAAAACATCCAAATGGCCCTGATCAAAAGTTCACCTACCCTGGTGATTTTGGCCTGATAACATGCACAGAAGTTGACACAAATGGGATTGAATGGCTACTAAAGGTAACATCCTCACCTGTGACCTGTGACAAATGCCAGCAAAATTGTTCGGGATGCATAGAAAAACCCACAAATAACATCAGCTGAAATACTGAACTCTCTGAAAACTAGTGGTGTCCCTGGTCCAAGATGCACAAAAAGGAGGCACTAGAAGAAAAATGGGTTGTATGGTTGAGTTGCCAGAAGAAAGCCATTACTTCGCAAATGCCACAAAGTATCTAGCCTACAATACACAAAACAACACAGAGACAAGCCTCAAAACTTCTGGAACAAGGTAATTTGGAGTGATGAGACCAAAATTTAACTTTTTGGTCACAACCATAAACGTTACATTTGGAAAGAGGTCAACAAGGCCATTCCTACTGTAAGCACGGAGGTGGGTCGCTGATGTTTTAGGGATGTGTGAGCTACAAAGGCACAGGAAACTTGGTCAAAGTTGAAGGAAAGATGAGTGCAGCACGTTATCAGCAAATACTTGAGGCAAATTTGCAATCATCAGCCCGGAAGTTGCGCATTGGATGTACTTGGACGTTCCAACATGACAACGATCCAAAACACAAGGCCAAGTCGACCTGTCATTGGCTACAGCAGAACAAAGTTAAGGTTCTGGAGTGGCCATCCCAGCCTCCTGACCTCAATATCATTGAGCCACTCTGGGGAGATCTCAAGAGCTGCGTTCATGCTATACAGTCTAAGAATTTACAGGAACTGGAGGCTTTCTGCCAAGAAGAGTGGGCAGCTTTACCATTTGGGAAAATAAAGAATCTCATCCACAACTACCACAAAAGATTTCAAGCTGTCATTGATGTTACAGGGGGTAATACACGGTATTAAGAAATGGGGTATGTGAACTTTTGATCAGGGTCATTTGGCTTTCTTCTGGCGAATCAACCATGCAGCCCATTTTTCTTCAAGTGTCTCCTTATTGTGCATCTTGAAACAGCCACACCACTAGTTTTCAGAGTATGTCAGCTGATGTTATTTTTGGTTTTTGCATCCTGAACAATTTTGCTGGCATTTGTCACAGGTCACAGGTGAGGATGTTACCTTTAGTAGCCATTCAAACCCATTTGTGTCAACTTCTATGCATGCTATCAGGCCAAAATCACAAGGATATGTAAACTTTTGATCAGAGTCATTTGGATGTTTTGGGTTGTCACTATGATTTAAAAAGCAAAAACACAGTAGTTTGACAGTAAATGGCTTCACCCAGCCAATAACCATGAGTGGAGAAAAAGTTTTAGTGTTATCCTTCATATTCTCTGAAAAAGGCAAAGAAAGCAAAAATTCTGCGGGGGTATGTTAGCTTTTGAGCACAACTGTATAGGTGTGTTCAAGAACTTATTTATTGAATTAGGAAATTCCAGAAAAATGAGACATTTCGGTCAATACCTGACCTTCATCAGTCATCTAGATAGAGGAGATCTGTGTGGAAGCGTGCTGTGTGAGGGTCTGCAGTGTCCACTGCTAAGGCAGGAAGCGCAGCAGAGTACCAGCTAACACAGCAATGAAGTAAAATGAAATAGGTAGCTATACTGATGTAGATGGCAGAAGATACATTTTGGCTAGCAGAGTTGTGTACAAGAGCATGCAGTGCACAAAAGAATAGAGTGAATTCTACACTTAGATTAGCCAAATATGTCAACTATATGTGGTGCATGCAGTTGAATTATCAACTTAAGCATTGTAGGGCTAGTCATTAACACACAGGACAGGGAGGGACGGTTTGCAGCACTGAAGAAAAATTGCCATAGGGAAAGGAAAAGGGAGGACTAGAATGTGAAATAAAATATAACCTTTAATGGTAAACACTAAAATAATGTGATTAAAACCAAAATAACTACAGTGTATATCTTCAAATGGTGAACATTAGAGTTGAGCGACTTTGGTCGGATCGGGTTTCATGAAACAAAATTTGTTTCAGATGAAACTGGTCCGACTAGGGCAAAAAAAAGTCGGAGTTTCGTCCGAAACCCGACCCCAATGCAAATCAATGGGAAATAAAAGTCGGCATTGAGCGGATGACATTCATCCACTCAATGCCGACTTTTATTTCCCATTGACTTGCATTGGGGTCGGGTTTCGGACGAAACTCCGACTTTTTTTTGCCTTAGTCGGACCAGTTTCATCTGAAACAAATTTTGTTTCATGAAACCCGATCCGACCAAAGTCACTCAACTCTAGTGAACATATATATTGGACCACTATTATGTATCATAGGTAAGAATTTATAGTGACAGGAGATTATAATTCATTCCTGTCTAAATGGAGATTTGGTCAATGTCCCTTAATTGAATGATCATTAATTCCATATGGACAATCAGTGATTGTGGAAACGGTGTATGTATCTCCGAGTGTGAAAGGTACAACTGGCCAGTATCTGGATACGCTATCCTGATGCTTGCCCTCTCTTGGTTAGGCCCCCTTCACATGTCCGTTTTTATGTCCATATGCGATCCGTTTTTTTAAGAACCACAAATACGGACACACGCACACCCATTCGATAGTGGTGCGCATGTGTCAGGTTTTTCAAATGGGCCGTTTGTCCATGTGAAAAATTCACAGACATGTCAGTTTTTGGACAAAATGGGTGCTGCACACGTGCACACTGATGACAAAAAAATAACGTAGGGTCCACCTATAAATTCAAACCAGCAAAGGTAAACAGACAGCTATGGATTGATTTTACTAGCCTGGGAAGGGATCAGAGATATTGCTTCCACCCCCCTACCAGGAAACCAACATCAGTCCTCAGTCTCCCCAGAAATAAAATGTGCCAAGTGGGGTAATAGGGTTGAGGTTGATGTCAGCCTTGTATTATCAACTGACATCAAGCCCCAATAACTAACCCGATAATAAATTTATTTCCAAGCACACAGCAAGATTAAAATCCTTTATTTGAAATAAAAATTAACACCGTTTTAGAGAGTTATTTAAAAATAAAAAAAACAAAGTTATACGCACCTTACACCTATTTCATTCAAGCCCCTGTCCCTTGTAAAAGACAGAAAATAATAAACAGCCATAATACTAACCTTACGTCAAACACTAGAAGTC
Source organism: Dendrobates tinctorius (assembly GCF_039654945.1). Classification (NCBI taxonomy): domain Eukaryota; kingdom Metazoa; phylum Chordata; class Amphibia; order Anura; family Dendrobatidae; genus Dendrobates; species Dendrobates tinctorius. The sequence goes on along the minus strand of NW_027361975.1, from coordinate 3,427,768 downwards.
CCAGAAATTTCAAGCTCCCCCCTGAAGTCCTGAAAGAGGGTCAAATGACCCTTATGGGGGTTTTACACTAAGCGATATCGCTAGCAATATCGCTAAAACGTCACTGGTTTTGTGACGTTATAGCGATATTGCTAGCGATATCGCTATGTGTGATACTTACCAACGACCCGCTCCCCCGCTGTCCATCGCTGATCGCGTGAGATTGGGCGGCTCCATTTCTCGTCGTCAGCTTCCTGCTGGGGCTTCCTGCTGTGACGACAAGCGACGCGTGGAGGCGGGCGGGAGGACGTCAGGATCGCTTTGTGTGAAAGTTGAGTATCGCGCGCTGCATCGCTGCTGCATCGCTGTGAGATCTTTCTGTGTGAAAGCTCACTAGCGATCATTTAGCGATGCACCAGCGATCCTGACCGGGTCGGATCGCTGGTGCATCGCTAAATGTAAAAGGGCCTTTAGTCCAAACTGACAACTCTGATGGCTCCAATTAGCATCCTTTCATTTTTAAATGTGGCCATTGCCTGAGGAATCTGCAGGGGGCAATTATGTTGATCCACCTCAACAAAGGTCTTGTAAGAGAGTGCAAACAAAAGAATGTAAGCTGCTCCTGAGTGTGTCTGCCCACCCCCCAGCTGCATTGTCCTTTTGTGCTGTGGGGGATAGATAGGTGACTCCTTCACCTTTTTTGTTCACAAGAAACAAAATGCAGAGAAGGCACACCATTCAACAGGCATTGGAACTGATCCTGAGCAACACCAACCCTTCAACCGGATTCGGACTCTGAGATGTCTTCAGGTTAGATTTTTCAAATTACCTATTTATTTCCTGACCATCTTTTTTATTTATTATTATTATTATTATTTATTTATATAGCACCATTGGTTCCATGGTGCTGTACATGAGAAGGGGTTACATACAAATTACAGATATCACTTACAGTAAACAAACTAACAAACACAGACTGATACAGAGGGGAGAGAGGACCCTGCCCTTTCGGGTTTACATGCTACAGGATGGTGGGGAGAAGGTAGGTTGGGGGGTTACAGCAGTTCCAGTGATGGTGAGGCGGTAGGTCCAGTAGTGGTGAGGAGGCAGCGGGGATCACTGCAGGCTTTCCTGAAGAGGTGGGTTTTCAGGTTCCATCTGAAGGATCCAAGTGTGGTTGATAGCCGGACGTGTTGGGGCAGGGAATTCCAGAGGATGGGGGCTATTCGGGAGAAGTCTTGGAGGCGGTTGGGTGAGGAGCAGAGCCTTGGGGGACTCCAACAGAGAGAGGGTGGGATGAGGAGGTAGTGTGGGAGTGGGAGACGCTGAATGTGCGGTTTGAAAGGTATGAGGAGATCCAGGATAGGGCTAGGTCTTTGATGCCAAAGGAGGAGAGGATCTGTAGTAGGAGGCAGTGGTCAACTGTGTCAAAAGCAGAGGACAGGTCTAGATGCAGGAGTATAGAATATTGTCCGTTTGCTTTGGCTGTAAGTAGATCATAAGTGATTTTGGTCAGGGCTGTCTCAGTAGAACCAAAACAAAATGTTAATTTGAAATTATTTATCTTGCAGATGATGAGACTCCTCCTCTACCAAAAAAGAGAGCTCGGTTGGCGAGTGAGCCGACAGAGACCGCAAAAGATGGCACAGTGTGGCGTGAAGTACAAGTGGGGAAACGTCTCCATTTCACCCCAATAGAATCATACCCTACAGATGGAGAGCCAAGTGCTAAGGCCAGACAAAGTGTCCGGAGTCGCCTTCAGAGCTTCCTCTGTTTTATCACTCTTGACATGCTTCGTAGCATTCAAGAATGGACTACTCAACATGCACGTCACACGGAGCAGGTGGATTGGTTCATGGGTCTCCCGGAACTAATGGCATTTATTTCAGTCATTATTTTGCGGGGGGTGACCAAGGTTCCATCACTACGTGACAGCTGGTCAGCAAACCTGGCAAACCCAAGGATCATTGCAACCATGGCCCGAAACCGCTTCCAAGACATCATGCAACACCTACGCTTTGATGACATGTTCACATGCAGTGAGCGAGCGGAGACCGTCCTACAACCCTGGTCGACACATCACTATTGATGAACAGCTTTTCCCGTCAAAGACTCGCTGCTGTTTTCTGCAATACACTGCAACAAAACCAGACAAGTTTGGCCTCAAGTTTTGGGTTGCTTGAGACTTGAAATCAAAGTACATCTGTAATGTCCTCCCATATCTTGGCAAGGACCCCAGTCGTCCCAGCGGGGAGAGACTGTCCGAAACTGTAGCGATGAGGCTGATGGAACCATTCATGGACAAGGGCAGAACTGTAACCACGGACAATTTCTTTACATCATTGTCACTTGCACAACGACTGCTTAGCCGGAAAACCACTATCCTCGGCACAGTCAACAAGAGTCGCCGGGAAATTCCTCAATCTGCTAGACAGATGGACCGCACTGAATTCACCACTCAGGTGTTTTCAACCACTGGTGCCACACTGACAGTGTATGCACCCAAACGAAAGAATGCCGTCTACATTCTCAGCAGCATGCACAGCGTGGTTGAGACTGAGGATACCAACAAAAGGAAGCCAAACACGGTCACACAATACAACCACACAAAGTGCGGTGTGGATGTAATGGACCAAATGGTGCGGGAGTACAGCGTGCGTGTAGGAACACGGAGATGGCCAGTCACCGTGTTCTACAACATGATTGACATGGCAGCACTGAATGCGCATGTTCTTCTGCAAAAGAGTTGGTGGCTCTCATGTGAGTGAAAAGAAGGCACGCCAGGAGAAACTCCTTCGGCAACAACCTTCCACACCCAGCCCTGGCAAAAGGGCGAAGTGTCAGGTCAACCATCGATGCACGAACAATTGTGCAACTGAGAGACGTGTTGACTGCTACAAATACACGTGTGGCAAATGTACCAGGGACATACCCAGGCAGTGCCAGGTATGTTCCGACAGTGCAGACAGACTGCTCGGTGAGTGCTGAAATGCTAGTCACACAAGAAGGACATGCCACTCACACACACACATGCAGCCCCGCCACTGTAGCCTATTGTAAATATGTGTGGAATTGTTTTATTCCTTGTATTTTTTTATTTTTATATAAAAAATAAAAAGCATGGAGACAAATAACAGTTGTTCTTTTGTATATTTTTCACACTGAAATTTCAGTCCTCTTGACTTAGACACAAATGCTTCTGGTCATTACTCACAGCTGTACCTTGCTCTAAAATTTCTAATTCTCTATTTAAAATATATAAAAAATGATTCATTGTTTCAGTGCTTTTTTGCTCAAATAAAACTAAACTAAATACAATATATATATATATACATATACACACACATAGCTGTGTGACTGTGCACTATATGGTGCTACAGGCCCCTCATAGCAGTGTGACTGTGCACTATATGGCGGTACAGGCCACCCATAGCAGTGTGACTGTGCACTATATGGTGCTACAGGCCCCTCATAGCAGTGTGACTGTGCACTATATGGTGCTACGGGCCCCTCATAGCTCTGTGACTGTGCACTATATGGCGGTACAAGCCCCTCATAGCTCTGTGACTGTGCGCTATATGGCGGTACAGACACCTTACAGCTGTGTGACTGCACTATATGGCGGTACAGGCCCCTCATAGCTCTGTGACTGTGCACTATATGGCGGTACAGGCCCCTCATAGCTCTGTGACTGTGCACTATATGGCGGTACAGGCCCCTCATAGCTCTGTGACTGTGCACTATATGGTGCTACAGGCCCCTCATAGCAGTGTGACTGCAGTATATGGCGGTACAGGCCCCTCATAGCTCTGTGACTGTGCACTATATGGCGGTACAGGCCCCTCATAGCTCTGTGACTGTGCACTATATGGCGGTACAGGCCCCTCATAGCTCTGTATATATATAAAAAATGATTCATTGTTTCAGTGCTTTTTTGCTCAAATAAAACTAAACTAAATACAATATGTATAGTCTTTATATTGTCAAATACAATAAACTGAATAGAACTAACTAGAAACTAAATGGTTAAACTCAATGGAAAACAACCTCCTGTGGTACTACAGTAGTGGCCTTAATTACATAAAAAAGACGGTGATTATAGGATGTTAGATAAAATCCTTCAGGTCATTCGACCCGTCTCTGGGTTCCAAAGGTAGAAATGTTAAATGACCCCTCTCTGGGACTTCTAGTGCTAATCCATTGAAGCATTGTCCACTGTAAAAAAAATAAATAAAAATAATAAACAACCATATCTCTCACCTGTACGAAGTGAAGATTAGCAATACTGACCCACACCGTAATCCATCTCTGTGATATCTGGTTTACAACCTGAACGGTGGCATGATGTGACCATCTAGGTAGAAAACCACGAGTGGTTTCCAAACTCAGTTCCCTGTGAGTTGGGATAATGAACTGAGTTGACCTCAATAAGATCACTGTGAGAATTTTCTCATGTTGCTTGCGGTGATCTTATTGAGGTCACCGCAGTTCATTGGGCCGGTCACAGTGATATGTCGGTGGGAATGCACCTTCAGTGATTGGCAGTAATCACTATGATGTAACTGCTCGTCAATGAAGCTGTGCTCGCAGCACCTCATTAACTCAGTTTTCTGCCTGGATGATTGCATCATGCCACCATTTAGCTTGTAAACCAGATATCGCAGAGATGGATTACGGCTTGTGACAGTATTGTTACTCTTCAATTCAGGTGAGGGATAAAGTTGTTTATTATTTTTGTTGTTTTTACGGGGACAATGGCTTTGATGGATTAGGAGCAAGAAAACGATTATGGTTGTTTATTTTCTGTCTTTTACACGGGACAAGGGGACAAAATAGATTGTTGATTTTTATTTCAAATAAACACATAGCAAGAATAAAATCCTTTATTTACAAACTTATTATAGGGTTAGTAATGGGGGCGCTTTATAGACGCCTCTCCATTACTAACCCCTGGGCTTGATGTTAGCTGGGTTGGGCTTGATGGCTCACATCAACCCCAACCCTATTACCCCACTTACCACGGCCACAGGGCAAGTGGGAAGATCGAGGCAAAGCACCAGATTTGGCACATCTTAATAGCCTGGGAACCTTATGGGATATTGTCCCTTACCTCAGATTATTAACATCTGCCCCAGCCATGGGTCTTCCCTCTGCTGGTTATTAAAATTGCACGGGAGCCCACACCGTTTTTTAATTTACTTCTTTATCTTACATAGGAGTTAAGGGCCCGTCACACTAAGCGATATCGCTAGCAATATTGCTATAACGTCACTGGTTTTGTGATGTAGCAGCGATATTGCTAGCGATATCGCTATGTGTGATACTTACCTCCGACCGGCTCCCCCGCTGGTTAGCGCTGATCGCGCGAGAACGGCCTGGGCCGTTTCTCGTTGTCTGCTTCCTGCTGTGGAGACGAGCGACGCGTGGACGCGGGCGGGAGGACGTCTTCATCGCCTCGTCTGACAGGTAAGTAGCGACCGCCGACCGCTGCTATGGCGCTGGTGAGATCTGCCTGTTTGGCAGCTCACTAGCGACCACTTAGCGATGCACCAGCGATCCTGACCGCATCATATTGTTGTCGGGATCACTGGTGCATCGCTAAGTGTGACAGTACCTTTACACAGTTGCTGCTAAATACAACTCCCATCATTGTTGCTTGGTCTCAGAGCAAGGAGACAATGATGAGAGATGCCTTCAGCCGCCGGCGCCTAGGATCAGAAAAACTGATCTGCTTTTCCCCGGCACAGAGTAGATGTCACACGGACGGCACACAGATGTGACACACAGACAGCAAACTGATACACGGACATGGACCACGGATCTCACTAGTGCTGTTTTTTTCTGTACAGGAATTACCAGAGCATGGGAAGGAGTCCTTAAGCTGACAGTCCCTCATAATCCTTACACTATAGATTCGATACAGAGCCCCTGTGACACGTTTCGCCGATGGTGTTGGCTTTTTCTAAGGGCGGAGTCGGACACCTAAGCAGTCTATTTATGCACAGTGCAATGATTGAAAGGTAAATTAAACAATGTGCAATGTTCCTTATGTAGAATACAGTGTAATAATTCTAACAGCAACATTTTTTACATAAGGAATATTGCAAATTGGCACATTACTGAGATCGCTGCTTCTTCCACTCATTCACTCTCAGACTGACAGCCTGGCACCCTGCCTGTGTTATATTGCAGGGATCCTTATCTAACAGAGCAGCATGTCACTGAGATCTCTGCTATGTTTACTCTTTCACTGCCAGAACTATCAGGGCATTGTATGAGTCTCAATATGGAGCACAAATGAGAGGAACTTCTAAATATATGAGACCCACAATTGATTACTATTCTAAAAACTGGTTATATTAATTCATGAACTATATTAAATATTTCATCAGGCAATAACTGTATAGGTAGTCATATGATTACCAGCTATATTATTCCATACTAGTTAGTTCTATTATGGAAATGATATAATACATTGGTACTCATAGACCAACATATAGGTGCATCTCACAAAATTAGAATATCATCAAAAAGTTAATTTATTTCAGTTCTTCAATACAAAAAGTGAAACTCATAGATTAGATAGATCACTCTGTTTGTAATTACTCTATTTCAAGTGTTTACTTCTGCTAATGTTGATGATTATGGCTTACAGCCAATGAAAACCCAAAAGTCATTATCTCAGTGAATTAGACTACTTTAGAACACCAGCTTGAAAAAAATGATTTTAAAATCCTAAATGTTGACCTACTGAAATGTATGTTCAGTAAATGCACTCAATAATTGGTTGGGGCTCTTTTTTTTTATCAATTACTGCCTCAATGTGGTGTGGCATGGAGTCGATCAGCCTGAGGCATTGCTGAGGTGTTATGGAAGCCCAGGTTGCTTTATTTTTCTAATTTACTGAGATAATGACTTTTGAGTTTTCAGTGGCTGTAACACATAATCATCAACATTAACAGAAATAAACACTTGATATAGATCTGTTTGTAGTGACACTATGTAATATATGAGTTTCACTTTTTGTATTGAATAACTGAAATAAATTAACTTTTTGATGATATTGTAATTTTGTGAGATGCACCTGTATATACTTGCCCTAAAAATCCATTACAGTGGGATGATTGTCCATATGGAATTAATGACCATTTAATTAAATGACATTGACTAATACCCTATTTATATAGGAATAAAATATAATTTCTTGTCACTATAAACGGCTTATAGCAACTATGGCTTTTTTGGTGGTGTGGAAAAACTCTTTAGGCATTAAATAGGTTTACTGCACACTCTAGAACTGAAGAAAAACCTAGTGCTGGGAAATGTAGTTATAGACGATAAGAACAGAATTCAGCTATGTAAAGCTGGATGTACAGAAGGGCAGCTACACACATGGTCAAAATTGATGGTACCCCTCGTTTAATGACAGAAAAACCCACAATGGTGACAGAAATAACTTTAAACTGAGAAGAGTAATAATAAAACTATGAAAATGAACAAATTGAAGTCAGACATTGCTTTTGATCCACGCTTCCACAAAATTTAAAAAAAAAATGAAATTCATGAAATAGGCCTGGACAGAAATGATGGTACTCCTGAAAATAATGTGACAAAAGGGACATGTAGGTGTGTCCACTAATTTGCATCAAAGGTGTCTACAATACAAGTTGTCTCAGGAGATTAGAAAGAAAATAGCAGCTTGATGTTCCTGTGACTACAGTTGCACATATTATTCAGAAATTTAAGCTCCATGGGACTGTAGCCAACCTCCATTGACGTGGCTGCAGGAGGAAAATTGATGACAAATCAAAGACAGATAATACAAATGGTAACAAAAGAGCCCAGAAAAACTTCTAAACAGATTAAAGGTGAACTTCAAGCTCAAGGAACATCAGTGTCAGCTCGCACCATCCATCGTTGTATGAGCCAAAGTGGACTTTCATGGGAGATGACCAAGGAGGACACCATTGTTGAAAAAAAAATCATAAAAAATCCAGACTGGAATTTGCCAAACTACATGTTGACAAGCCACAAATGTTCTGGAAGAATGTCCTATGGACAGATGCGACAAAAATTGAACTTTTTGGCAAGGCACAACAGCTCTATGCTCAGAGATGGAAAAATGAAGCATATCAAGAAAAGAACACTGTCCCTACTGTGAAACATGGAGGAGGCTCTGTTATGTTCTGGGGTTGCTTTGCTGCATCTGGCACAGGGTGTCTAGAATCTGTGCTGGGTAAAATGAAATCTCAAGACTATCAAGGGATTCTAGAAAGAAATGTGCTGCCCAGTGTCAGAAAGCTTGGTCTCAGTCGCAGAGCTAAAAACTCCAAAGAATGGCTAAGAGGAAAACATTGGACTATTCTGAAGTGGCCTTCTATGAGCCCTGACCTATTGAACATCTTTGGAAAGAGCTGAAACATGCCGTCTGGAAAAGGCAACCTTCAAACACGAGAAAACTGGAGGAGTTTGCTCTTGAAGAGTGGGCCAAAATACCTGTCAAGAGATGCAGAAGTCTCATTGACAGGTACAGGAATCGTTTGATTGCAGTGATTGCCTCAAAAGGTTGTGCAACAAAATATTACGTTAAGGGCACCATTATTTCTGTCCAGGCCTATTTCATGAGTTTTATTTTTTAAATTCTGTGGAAGCATGGTTGAAAATCAATGTCTGACTTTCATTTGTTCATTTTCATAGATATTTGATTCAAGTTATTTGTCAGATTCAAGTTATTTCTGTCACCATTGTGGGTTTCTCAGTCATTAAACGAGGGGTACCAACAATTTTGACCACGTGTCTAGAGATGAAAAAAAAACCAAAAAGGTACAAAAAACTTTATGCTGGACTTAGTTACTATTTACAATAGGAATGCATTTATTTTGATTTGTTAAATATAATTCAAATGTGGGATTAATGTTTTAATTCTGTGCTAAACCAGCAATCCTTCCATACACTATCTGGAGGGAACAACAATAGACGAGATAACCTGTGACTCTTACATTCTTGTTAGGCTCTTCATTCACCATTCATAAAAAATAAAAGTGACAGTTCATATGTGCTCATTTATTGAATATTGTATCAAGCAGTCATCTGACAAATTGCTGAGAAAATTCCACCACTTTAAACTCTAATTGGGCTATATTAGCTTATTTGTAGGATAGTCAGTATTTTATCCACACTCAGCTCAGCCTGTATTTCCAGCATAGGCCGCCACGTTGATTAACCATGTAGTCAGAAGGCACAACCTAAGGATCCTACTTAGCTTTGCTGCATTCCCTATAAAGTTAGACCACATTCCAGCTCTACAATTAATGGTTCAGGAGAGCAGGAAGGGGTCAGACTTATGGGGGAAGAGGAATTTCAAGCAATGTCAGCCTAAACCAAAATAATATTCAATATAGCAAAACCAATATAGAAGGATGCTGTCACGCCGTTCCGACATACTCACCCGGCCTCCACTCCCACGCCATCTCTGCATACTCACCCGGCCATCGCTCCCACGCCGCAGCCCCTCGCCGCTCGACAGCCACGGCGGTCACCTCTGAAAGGCGCGCGGCCGACGGCATCTTTGCATGCAATATGCATGCGCCATAGGCCGTGGCCACGCCTCCCTTCTGCTTCTTGTGCTCCTGCTATGCCCTGACCCGGAAGCACCCCCTGACCAATGGCAGACCAGACAGGGGCATATCAGGCCGCTTCCCCCTGAGGGAGGCGCCTGATCGTTGTGTTTCCTAGCACACTGGGCCTCGCTTCTTCGTGTGCTCTCTGCAGTCTCACAGTCCTGTTCTCGTGTGCTCCCTGCAGCAGCCTCGCAGTCCTGCTATCCGTGTCCCCTGCTGTACTCCGCAGTCCGACTCCAGTGCTGCCTCCGGTGTTCCTGTTCCATCCAGCTCCAGTCCTTCCGTCCTACTCCAGTTCTGCCTCCGGTGTTCCTGTTCCATCCTGCTCCAGTCCTTCCATCCTACTCCAGTCCTGCCTCCGGTGTTCCTGTTCCATCCTGCTCCAGTCCTTCCGTCCTACTCCAGTCCTGCCACGGTGTTCCTGTTCCATCCTGCTCCAGTCCTTCCGTCCTACTCCAGTCCTGCCTGCGGTGTTCCTGTTCTAATTCTGTCTCCTGTGTTCCTGCTCCAACCATCCTTCCACGTTCCAGTCTACAGTCTTACTCCACTCCTGTCTCCTGTGTTACAGCTCTGTCCTGTCATCTACACTTCAGTCCCACACTCCTACTCCAGTCCATCCTGAATCGCCCCTCTCGGTACCGGCTATCGTGGTACTCGATCCCCTTGGCCTGCTCCTAACGGTCCATGTATAAGGGCCGGTTCCACCTGGCAGCTCGCCCGGGGCCCCTCGGTGCCACGGCCCAGAGGGTCCACTCCTGGAGATTCCGGCTCCAGACCAGCCACGCTAACACATGCAAGTGTGTCCTAAGCCCAGTTCAACCAGTTGGGTTCCTTACAATATCCAAAATAAAGTTCGCCATCCTCCAGCATGAAGTTTCTTTTTATTGATAATGCAATTTATCCCACACAATGTTGTGAATAACATATGGGCCAGTTTTTTCAATTGAAAAAGACCCCATTGTGTGGTTTGAAACTTTGCATGGGATACGTAATTTTAAAATCAATAAAAGATTTTTTCCAAATAGGGGCAAACTTTAGTATTTTGTTCTATGTAGACTGAAAAAGCAGAGAGTGATCACTCCGTGACAAAAACACAACAAATTAAGGAATTAAAGGGCAATTCAATGAAATATAATGTAATTCAATGTAATGTAAGAACCTACTCACCGCCTTTTTGGTAGTCTTGGAGTTTTATCATCTTTGCGCCGTCGTCCTCGCCTTCATAAAAAGGGAAGAAAAAGAAATACAATGCAACGGCTTGATTATAAAAAAAAGAGTTCAGATGAAAAGTGATAAATGTATTAGGATACAACTGAACAGCAACAACTGAAATGCCAGCCTTTTTTGTTACTTGTATTCCAAAAGTCAAGTAAATGAGAGCTGGACTGCGGTATCTAAATATAGCCACTTCAAAGTGTACAGAACCATGTAAAACTTTAGCCACCTCTGGTTAACATGACACATTTGTGCATGTGTCTCTGAATAGTAGACCAATGTACCACAACTTCAGAGTCTGCTAAATATTTCTGAAGGGTTCAGATTTGCATCTCCAGCATGCCTACGAGCATCTCTTACTGAAATTTTTTCTGGTCTTTCAGACCTTATCTTGACCTCCAATGTTCCAGTGAACTGCCATTTCTTAATTACATTTTGAAATGAGGAAAGGGCAACTTGAAAATGCTTTGCTATCTTCTTAGCCCCTACTAGATGTCAGTGGACAGTGTTAAATTATGCAACCATTTGACGAACATAACTGTAACAGGAAAATTGTGCATTTATGTAAAAATGTGATTGGATATATTTTACTGAAAAAAGTGGGCTCCAGCTGTCTATGGTAATTTGGTTCATTAAGAGGCATCAATAATATCATGCTAAGGAGGTATTCACACGTTGTGGATGCACTTTTCAGAAATTGCAACATAGCTGCAGCGTGTCACGGCACAGTAGCAAGTGTGGTGTAGTAACCACTATGTCCGCTAGGGGGCGCTGTGTGGAGGTTCCAAGGAAGAGGATGAGTGGCAGAATCCTGAAGGATGGTTGTGTATCTCAAAGTGGGTGGCTTTGAGATGGAGACTTAGTTATGAGTAATGATCAGCAATGGTATTGCTGAGGTGTTATTTCAAGGTATAAGGGAGAAGTCTCTAGGTAACTTGGGAGTTGGGCGGGCCAGTTACCTACAAACCCACCCAAGGGTGTGTCTGAAAACGCCTGTTGTAAAAGGCTATGTGAATGCCTGAAGGACCTGTGATGAGGTCATAGTCACGTGACCCGGTGGGCGTGGCTATGGACCATATAATGTGGCCAGGGTAGGTCACATGTGGTGAATGCTGGGTCCCAATCAGGTCCTGATTGGTCCAGTTTGGAAGGTCTCGTGCAAAGAGATGTCTGTCTTCCTAACAGCACGTGTGGTCGCTGTGTAATGGCTGTCAGAGCCTGAGAGTTCCCTGGAGGGATATGGACATCTGCAGCGTGAATGAAGCAGCCGTGAGAGAACCCTGACGGGGTGAGATAATACTGAGGCTGAAGGGCCTGTATGCTGGACATTTGCATAACCTGTGATATAAGGATTACAGAGTGAAACTCTATGGACGCTATGCAGTTGTTATGAAGTTATGTTGCCTCTATGATGGTTTATGGTGTTTAATAAACCGCATGGACTGTGTTATGGCTTATGAAGACCCGTGCTGGATCTGTTTTTGTTCGCTGCAAGCGAGAATCCCCTAAGTAAATGACAGCGCTACCTCACACAAGATAAGCAAGATATCCTGGGGCTAGAGGCTCCTTCCCTATCCCTAATGCTAGGGGTACTCTAGTTATCCCTGCTCCCCGGATTACTCCTGATGGTGAAGACGCTGGGGCTACATGCCATACTGAGCTTCTGAATCAGCCCTTATCTGTCCCCTCCCCCACCCAGGGAAGTGGGGAGTAGTTGTGCATATGAATACTCAAAACCAGACTAACATGAGAAAAAGGAACAGGGATAAATGAAATCATACAAATATGCACTCACAAATAACAAAGTGGAACACCAGGAAGTAAAGGTAGGAAAAACAACTAGGAGAGGATGCGGATATGTTCCCAGACAAATCACCATACAAGTGTCTCCTGAAAACACTACAAAAATGCCTCCACAGAGAACCAATATCTCCAACTCCAGGCAGTATAGTACAAACTCTGGCAATGCCAGCTTGCCAGAGGCGAGTACAGTATTTTTTGGACTATAAGACGCACTTTTTTCCTTCAAAATTTTTGAGGAAATTGGGGGATGCATCTTACAGTCCGGATTTACCTTATGTGGATGAGGGGAAAGGTGGGGTAAAGCGGCAAAGGAGGAGGTTTTAGGAGTCAGGAATCCACAGCAGTCACGTATGCCCGCTATTAAAGAGAATAAATATTCACTGCTCTCCATGTCCATAGTCCCTCCCACCTCTATGCATTGAAACCTGCACAGTAAGGTGGGTGGGACTATAGAAGAGGAGAGCAGTGAATATTCATTCTCTTTAATAGCGGGCACACATGATCACCCAGTCACTGCAGGAAGTCTGTGGCTGCGGCTAACAGTATGCCTGCTATTAAAATATTCACTGCTCTCTACTCCCATAGTCATGGGTGTGGGGAGCAGTGAATATTCCGGCAGCTGACCTCTGTGTGTGGGGAGGGCCGGCGTTAAGGGCAAGCAGAAAAGACAGCTACCTAGGGTCCCCGCTCCTCCAGGGGCCCCCAGCCAGTGGTGTGCTGTTAATAGCGGCGTACCACGCGACCTCTATGGAGCCTGTGAGCAAGAGGGGCCAGGTGCGGCCCCACCCCTTGCAATCAACTTGTCCAGTTGAAAGTAGTGGTGGAGGAGAGAGCATCAGATCACGCTCCCTCTCCCATCACTCCCCCACTGCCTCTGCGTGTGCCAGCAGTGGAGCTGATGAGATGCTCTACAGAAGCCAGAGCAGCAGGGGAACGAGGAGGAGAGTTAAAGGGGTTGTCCGGGCTTTTCACATAATCTCAGTGCATATCTGGGCTGCAGAATGCTGACAATAAGTAATTTACTTTACGTCACTAGTTTGCATGGTTTTGTAGATATTTTTAACAGAACGTCTAAGGCGGGGTGTGTTATGACATTGAAATGACAACTGGTCGTTTCCTCCTACGCTACTAAAAACATGTCCTCTGTAGCAACAACCCCACCCTCCATAGCTACAGGCCCTCCCTGTCCACATAAAGAAGCCCTCCTCACACAGTAACAAATCCTCCCCGCCGCTCCATTCCACCCCCTTCCCCCCAGCCGCTCCATTCCCCCCCACCACGCCAGTCCGTCTCACCCGGTCTTCACATTGCCGGTGAAAGTGCAGCAGGGAAGGGGCGGGTCATGTGACAGGCTCTGTGCACGTCACTTCAGCCTGCCTGTCACATGACCCGCTCACTCCCGGCTGCAGCTTTCACCGGCAATGTGAAGACCGGGTGAGACGGACCGGCATGGTGGTGGGGGCAATGGAGCGGCAGAGAGGGGGGAATGGCGCAGAATGGAGCGGCGGGGAGGATTTGTTACTGTGTGAGTAGGGCTTCTTTATGTGGACGGGGAGGGCCTGTAGCTATGGAAGGTGGGGTTGTTGCTACAGAGGGCATGTTTTTAGTAACACAGTAACATAGTTATTAAGGTTGAAGGGAGACTTTAAGTCCATCTAGTTCAACCCATATCCTATCCTAACTTGCCCTAACATGTAGCGCGCAGGAGGAAACGACCAGTTGTCATTTCAATGCCATAACACACCCCGCCTTGTACGTTCTGTTAAGAATATCTACAAAACCGTGCAAACTAGTGACATAAAGTAAATTAGTTATTGTCAGCATTCTGCAGCCCAGATATGTACTGAGATTATGTGAAAAGCCCGGACAACCCCTTTAAGTATTGTGTGTGTGTACGCGTGTATATATATACACATTATAGTATGTGTGTGTGTGAGGGGGGGCTGCACTGTACTGTGTGCGTAGGGGGGGGCTGCACTATACTGTGTGTGTAGGGGGGATGTACTATACTGTGAGAGAAGGGCTGCATTATACTCTGTGTGGGCTGCATTATAGTGTGTGTGGGGTGCTGCACTATGTTGTGTGGTGTGTTTATGTGGGGAGGCTGCATTATAAAGTGTGTGTTGCACTATACTGTGTGTTTGGGGGGGCTGTATTATACTCTATCAAGGAACATGGTCAGTGCATTCTACTATATGTTCTATATGGGCCCTGCTGTATCAAGGACTATCTGTACCCATCATTCTTCCTCAGCTGGTGTAAAGAGGCAGGGAACCAAGCTTCGAACGACTTCAATATTGTCAATCACGCTCATTTAATGGCCTGCTTACAAGCTAAAATCAGCTGCTTGCATCACAACAGAACACCACGGTGCGAGGGAGTGGAGGGAAGGTAAATAGAATTGCTTATTTCTTTTATGTGTGCAGCCTGATCGGGGACATATATACCATGTTGGGGGACCATATATACCATGATGGGGGAGTGCATGGATACCAGGATGGGGACCATGTATATCAGGATGGGGATGGGTGGGTCATGTATACCTGAATGGGTGGGTCATGTATACCTGAATGGGTGAACATGTATACCAGGATGGGGGTCATGTATACCAGGATGGCGATGGGGGGCCATGTACACCAGGATGGGGATCATATATACCTGCATGGGGACATATATTTTATATATACTGTGTATATATATACAGTGGGGAAAAAAAGTATTTAGTCAGTCAGCAATAGTGCAAGTTCCACCACTTAAAAAGATGAGAGGCGTCTGTAATTTACATCATAGGTAGACCTCAACTATGGGAGACAAACTGAGAAAAAAAAATCCAGAAAATCACATTGTCTGTTTTTTCTTCATTTTATTTGCATATTATGGTGGAAAATAAGTATTTGGTCAGAAACAAAATTTCATCTCAATACTTTGTGATATATCCTTTGTTGGCAATGACAGAGGTCAAACGTTTTCTGTAAGTCTTCACAAGGTTGCCACACACTGTTGTTGGTATGTTGGCCCATTCCTCCATGCAGATCTCCTCTAGAGCAGTGATGTTTTTGGCTTTTCGCTTGGCAACACGGACTTTCAACTCCCTCCAAAGGTTTTCTATAGGGTTGAGATCTGGAGACTGGCTAGGCCACTCCAGGACCTTGAAATGCTTCTTACTAAGCCACTCCTTCGTTGCCCTGGCGGTGTGCTTTGGATCATTGTCATGTTGAAAGACCCAGCCACGTTTCATCTTCAATGCCCTTGCTGATGGAAGGAGGTTTGCACTCAAAATCTCACGATACATGGCCCCATTCATTCTTTCATGTATCCGGATCAGTCGTCCTGGCCCCTTTGCAGAGAAACAGCCCCAAAGCATGATGTTTCCACCACCATGCTTTACAGTAGGTATGGTGTTTGATGGATGCAACTCAGTATTCTTTTTCCTCCAAACACGACAAGTTGTGTTTCTACCAAACAGTTCCAGTTTGGTTTCATCAGACCATAGGACATTCTCCCAAAACTCCTCTGGATCATCCAAATGCTCTCTAGCAAACTTCAGACGGGCCCGGACATGTACAGGCTTAAGCAGTGGGACACGTCTGGCACTGCAGGATCTGAGTCCATGGTGGCGTAGTGTGTTACTTATGGTAGGCCTTGTTACATTGGTCCCAGCTCTCTGCAGTTCATTCACTAGGTCCCCCCGCGTGGTTCTGGGATTTTTGCTCACCGTTCTTGTGATCATTCTGACCCCACGGGGTGGGATTTTGCGTGGAGCACCAGATGGAGGGAGATTATCAGTGGTCTTGTATGTCTTCCATTTTCTAATTATTGCTCCCACAGTTGATTTCTTCACTCCAAGCTGGTTGGCTATTGAAGATTCAATCTTCCCAGCCTGGTGCAGGGCTACAATTTTGTTTCTGGTGTCCTTTGACAGCTCTTTGGTCTTCACCATAGTGGAGTTTGGAGTCAGCCTGTTTGAGGGTGTGCACAGGTGTCTTTTTATACTGATAACAAGTTTAAACAGGTGCCATTACTACAGGTAATGAGTGGAGGAAAGAGGAGACTCTTAAAGAAGAAGTTACAGGTCTGTGAGAGCCAGAAATCTTGATTGCTTGTTTCTGACCAAATACTTATTTTCCACCATAATATGCAAATAAAATGAAAAAAAAAACAGACAATGTGATTTTCTGGATTTTTTTTTCTCAGTTTGTCTCCCATAGTTGAGGTCTACCTATGATGTAAATTACAGACGCCTCTCATCTTTTTAAGTGGTGGAACTTGCACTATTGCTGACTGACTAAATACTTTTTTTCCCCACTGTGTGTGTATATATATATATATATATATATATATATATATATATATATATATATATATATATATATATACACACACACACACATACAAGGATGAGTGATGTCAGGACAGAATTGGGGAACAATCCCCCTATAAGGGTCAGAAGCAGATAACCCTCCTCCCATAACAGCGCTCCACATTTTTTGCTTCAATTTTTTTTTTTTATATTTTCCTTATCTAAAACCTAGTTATGCGTTTTGGTCCGGTGCATCTTATAGTCTGAAAAATACGGTATATATATAGCAGAGGGGAGTGGCCAACACTGAACTGCTGAGAGCATCAAAGGAAAAAAGCCTACAGGAGCTCTCCACACAGAAGATTAACCCTTGCACTGATAGGAGAAACCTGCACTGTTTAACCCCTTTCGAACAGATGACGTACTATCCCGTCCATGTGCCCTGGGACTTAATTCCCAAGGACGGGATAGCAGGGCTGTGGAGTCGGAGTCGTGGAGTCGGAGTTAGTTTTGGTTGGAGTCGGAGTCGGTAGAAATGTACAGACTCAGACTCCAGCTTTGAAAAAAATGTATTAATATTTCATAATTGAACTTTCATATAAATTTTATAAATGTTACTCAAATATATATGTTCTATCAAACTATGAACAACAGTGATAAGCAGTTCTGCTGGAGATAGAGACATTTCTTACTTCTTGTGTGTCACTGTTCTCCACTGCCCTTATCTAATCTTATACTTGGTTAACCTCATGCTGCCCCAACCCCCCAACTTACAATGTATGAAACTGAAAGTGAAAATGTGTTGCAAATTCTTAGTAGTAAAGCTCCTCCTCTAGACTAGATCATACTAGGTGTGCGTCTTCCAAGCATCTCACAGCTGCCTGCTACTCAGAAGAGGAAGACTGTAAGAAGTATTATCCTTTCAACAAACTTTGCATCAGTTAACTGTGAGTACATGAGGAATAATAACAGTATTACTGACCACTATATCAGTTGTACGACCTGGCAATAATTTTGTACAATTGTTTTTAGGAAAAACAATTGTCATTTGGATTGTGAATGCAGAATTAAAAACCTGAGAATGTCAAACAAGCATCACATTAAATCAGCTGTATTTGAACATTTCACCATCACTCAAGATAGAAAACATTATGTCTGTCAGTGTATGACAAATGATCCAGACGAAAACAAATGTTGTGAAGCCAAGATTCAGGCATTCATGCATATTCAGGCAAAGATAAAAATGCTCCTTCCAGAGCTTCTAATCTAAAGAGACATTTACAGCGCTTTCATCCAGAAGTACTGAAAGCAGTGGATGAGAAAGACTGCATCCAAACCAATGAACCAGTGCCCAGCTCTTCCAGCCAAACAAAGGAGCAGAGAACTTTGCAGCCATCAGTTGCAAGATATTTTGTCAGTGACAAAGTTACTGTGACAATGACAGTAGATACATTTAAAAAACAGATCATAGAGCTTGTTGTAAAGGATAGTGTGCCTATTTCATTATTTTCACGACCAGCTTTTATGTGTCTGAATGGGGAAATGGCCCGCAAGCTTGGTGTTTCTCTGGAGAGAGAGAGTATTAGAAAATTAGTAATCGAAGAAGCTTTTAAACAAAAGGAAGAACTTAAAAAAAACTCTCAAGGGACGCTGTTATGATTGAGTCACCGTAGGAGGCAAAAACAGAAATACAAGCTAAGTCCAGAAAACCAGAGAAGTTGGCAACTATCAGATTGCAGACCCCTGAACCTATCAACACAACTAGCAGTAGCCGTGGGGGGTTCCTACGATGCCCTAGACCCCTCGATCACAGCCGGAGAATTAAATAGGCCTAAAGAAAGAAAGGGGAAATCTAAACTGCCCCAGAGCAGACCCCAAAGCAATAGGCAGCCCCCAACATATAATGACGGTGAAGCAAGATGAAAACACTAACACAGACAGAAAGATAGACTGAGCAAAGTCGGGGCCCAAAACTACCTAGATAGGAAAGGACAGGAAGGCTGCTGTCTGCAATCTGCCAAAACCCTATCAAAGACAAAGCCAACAAGCTGATATGAAAAAGACCCTGAAGCAGCTAGGCTTCAAAAACTAAATCAGCACTCAGGTATTTTCAGAAGACAGAGCTAAAGGAATTCAGCACACCCCAGCAGGGAATGGCAGAAATCCAGAAAAACAAAGCAAAACAAAGTCAGAGCACAAATGCAAAAAGCCGAGCAGCAAACTTAGCTTTAGAGGAGCAGGAATTCAGACTGGTCTCCAAGGATCCCACAGAGAAATCACCCGCAGGGCAGAAGGGTGTCGTCAGCCTTATATCCAGTCAGTAACTCCACTCAGCCAATCATCATCATCAGCCTCAGGTGTTTGATAATCAGGCTCACTACCTTTCTTTACCAGAAGAGGGAGTTCCTCGGGCCTCAGTAGTGAAGGGGAAAATGAACTCACAACAGGACGCTTTCTGTTTCTTAAAATAGATGCCTGCACACGTCACAGAGTGAACTATTTTGCCATCAATGTCCGATTTCTTTGTGACAAAAATGAAATAGTTACCAAGACATTGGCAGTAAAAGACACCAAAGCTCATCACACCAGTGAGTTTCTCCAGGTCTTGGTGGAAAAGGTTCTGCAAGACTATGAACTTAAAAAAGAGCAAGTTCTTTCTGTCGTAACTGACAATGCTTCAAATATGATAAGTACTATTAAGCTAATGAATGAGAGTAATGATGGTGACCAGCAGCTAGAAGAACATTCTGGGTCCACAGACACAGAAATGTTTGAAATAGAGGAACACAGTATTGTAACTGAGGAGCAAACTGAAGTTGCTTCAGATGAACAGCAACATGATAGTTTAGATGATCTTGTTGAAACTGTGTCAATATGTTCTTTCATTCATCACATGCGCTGTGTTGTACATACGCTACAGCTGGCTATAAGAGACAGTCTGCAAGAAGGACATGCTGCTGCACTGATTGGCAAGGTGAGAAAATTGGCTACTGTTGCCAGAACCCCTAAAGTTGACTCAATTTTGAAGAGACGTGCTGGAAAAGGGGCAATTATTGATCAAGCCACACGATGGGGCAGTACTTACTTAATGATTCAGCGCTTGGTTGAACTGAAAACCTTTCTTGAAGACATGGCTAACCCTCAACTGACGCTAAATGAAAGTCAGTGGAATCAGGTGACTGAGCTGGAAAAATTGCTAGAGCACCCATTTACAGTGACTAAAAAATTACAAGCAGAGGACTTAACTCCAGGTATTTTCTTAAAGGAGTGGAAGAACCTGATGTTTCGCCTGTCCCAAAGAGGAGGGTTAATTGCAAGTGGCATTGCTACATCAATGAAACGGAGAGAGGAGCTACTATTACAAAATAACATTCTTTTGGCAGCTGTTTATGTAGACCCAATGCATCAGATTCTTCTAGATGATCAACAGCTAAGTAAAGGAAAAGAAGCTCTGTTTGAAATAGCAGTAAGGATGAAAGGGTTGCAGAACAGTCAGGAGGAACAAGAAGAATTTGGTCGTCCTGCCACATCTTCACCCTCATCATCAACTGAAGAATTTAATTTCGAAAAATATTTGGATCACAAGGACCGTGCAAAGCGTTCCCGCATAGAAGAAGAGTCATCCCCATCAAGGAACACAGCCAGTACATTTCAGCAGAATTTTTCATGTGCACTAAAAGAAATTGAGACATTTGACCGTTCATCAAAAATAACAGTGCAACAAGCGATTCCTCTGTATCCTGACATTGTCAGAGATGTTGCCCGAGTGGTTACTGCTTTGCCACCAACACAAGTTAGTGTAGAGAGGTTGTTCTCTGCTCTCAAAATAATTAGATCAGATTTGAGGGCATCCATGAAGGAGGATCTGACAGAGGCAATACTTTTTCTGAGGACAAATGTATAGATTTCTTCTTATTAACTGCATAAAAGTGTTTATTGCATATTTACTTACAGTTTAGAAAAGTTTATAAAAGTTATTTGCTATATTCTAATTGTATTCTAATAAATGTAGTTTTTGCTCTAAGTGGTCTGATTACTTATATGATGGTGAGAAACTGAATAAGGACGATGTTTAATATTTTACAACAGTAAATTTGTTGTAATGAATTGGCCATTTATGAAGGAGTCGGAGTCAGAGCCTGATAAAATCCAGGAGTCGGAGTCGCAACTGTGGCTTACCGACTCCACAGCCCTGCGGGATAGTACGTCATCATAGATCAGCGGCGCTCACGGGGGAGCGCTGCTGATCACGGCCGAGTGTCAGCTGATTATCACAGCTGACACCCGGCACTACGTTTCAGGAGCGGTCATGGACCACTTCCGGCACATTAACTCCTGGCACACTGCGATCAAACATGATCGCAGTGTACCGGGGGGCATAGAGAAGAATCACGCAGTGAGGGGCTCCCTGCGTGCTTCCCTGAGACCCTCGGAGCAACCGATGTGCTCGCCTTGCTCCGAGGGCCTCCTACCTGCAGGCCCCCGGATCCAAGATGGCCGCGGCGGCCTTCGGGGTCCTGCAGGGAGGCGGCTTTCTCAGTGTTTGCTGAGAGCAGGCGCTGAGAAAGACTCCAGCAGTGCCTGCTTTTTAAATAATAAAAAAAAAACAATAAAAGTATACATATTTAGAATCGCTGCGTCCGTAAAGACCCGCCCTATAAAACTGTCCCACTAGTTAACCCCTTTAGTGAACCCCTTAAAAAATTTTTAATTTTACGGCTGTACGTTATAAACTTCTGTGGAGCCCATGGGGGGGTTCAAAAAAATTCCTGTGAAGCACCTGAAGGGTTAATAAACTTCTTGAATGAGGTTTTGAGCACCTTGAAGGGTGCAGTTTTTAAAATGGTGTCACTTTTGATTATTTTTATCATATAGACCCCTCAAAGTGAGTTCAAATGTGATGTGGTCCCTAAAAAAAAAAAAATGGTGTTGTAAAAATGAGAAATCGCTGGTCAACTTTTAACCCTTATAACTTCCTAAGAAAAAAAACATTTTGGCTCCAAAATTGCGCTAATGTAAAGTAGACATGTGGGAAATGTTATTTATTAAGTTTTTTGTGTGCCATATCTCTGTGATTTAATGGCATGGAAATTCAAATTTGGAAAATTGCAAAATTTTCAAAATTTACACCAAATTTCCGCTTTTTTCACAAATAAACGCAAGTTATATCAATGAAATTTTACCTCTATCATGAAGTACAATATGTCACGAAAAAAACAATGTCAGAATCACCAGAATCCATGGAAGCGTTCCAGAGTTATTACCTCGTAAAGGGACAGTGGTCAGAATTGTAAAAATTGGCCAGGGCACTAACGTGCAAACCACCTTTAGGGGTTAATATGAAGGTGAAGAGCTACTAATCACTGCAGGGGTACGAGAAATCAGACATTGCGGTCTTCTGGCTCCTCTCTGTAACGGTAAACCGGTGACACTTTTTCTTTTTTAAATTGTGGGCAAAACAGTACTTTTCAGAATGAGAAATAGTATGAACAATGTGTTGTGTTTTCTGGTGTGGTGAATAAGATCTCATACCTCGAAAGATAGGGAGAAGTAATATTTAAAAGGATATTCTTATGCTTGTTCACTTGTTTTTTTTCTATCTGTGGTCATTCTTCTGCAATGGTAGCTTTTACCTTACATATTGTACAGCTTGTTTCCATGGAGCTTGGCTATTTGATGCAATGTAAAGCATTTTCATTCCTGAAGAGGAGTCAACTCCTAACATCCCAGTAAGCTCTCTCGAGTCCCCTAACTTATGTACAGCAGTTGTGTGCTCACTCCCTCCCCATCAACTCCTGAGCAAAAGGTGGAGGGAGAGGGATTCTTCAAAATTCTTATTAGTCCTGTAAAATCCATTCCTCATCAGCTTATAATCAGAATAGGTACTTTCCAGAGCAGTTCTCCCAATCCTTTTAAAAGCCTTGTTATATTTATATGAAAATAGAATACACGTAGACCAAATACTGACAGACTATTACAGAGCTCCCGACCAAAACTGTTACTCAAGGAGGAGCACACGCTCCCCGAGTAACCAAGAAGTAAGGAAACTGCATAGCTCTGTGCTGCTCAAGAGGCAACTGAATATACTCCTTAAAATGCTACCAAAACATGTCAAGATTCGCTTTGTCATTTTAATGTAATTGCTTTATCTGCATATGAAGATTTAAAACAAGAAACCCCTAAAGTTCTTCTTGTGTCAACCATTTAACCAAAAACATTCCACCCACCCATCTTTATTCCAATATGTACATTAGAATCCACCATTTATTTCCATGACATGCTGCACTGGCATGTTTATACTTATGTAGTGTCAAAACCTATGCTGTTCAGATTCTATGGCCATGTTTGCATGTTGCTTTGTTGCTGCTTTTTTTTTCTACAGTCAAGGCCTGATCTTTTGGCAGTAAAAAAGCTGCAGGCAAAAAGCAGGTTTTGATGCTTTTCTTGTTGCATTTTTTAACATCCCAAAGTTCAACTTTGCTTCCACCATACAAGCATGACCAATGCAAGATGTTAGGCCACCAATGCAAGATGTATGTAACACCAAAATACATTTTTTGGGGGAAAAAAATGGGAATTTGATCAAATTATTTATTGGAAAAAGATTTTTATGCCTGAAAAAAAAAACCTGACTATTCTGAACAAAAATGTTCATGACTTCATGAAAAAAATACAGAATTGCAAATATAAACACAGTGGGGGGTTGTGTTGATGAATTGGTCAGGAATAGTTTACCAAAGACATTGGCAGTCCATTTTGTAGCTCAGGCAACATTTACTTTTACACATCAAACAATACCTGATCAATTCAATGTCCAATCAATTGAAATGCTCTGGCTAAACTAACTTTACGCATCACTAATTTAAGTAAACTCTACTAATCCTAAGCCATTCTCAGGTCAGGAGACCAAGACTTGAGAAAAATCACAAAAATAAATGGGTTTCACATTCTTTTGCACCTGCGCTTTTTTTTTTTTTTTCACTAAAACCGCATCAAAAACTGATGGCAACGTTTTTGCTGCTTTTTTGCACTTATCCATTGATTTCTCTAGGTGGAAAAATGCTGCAAAAACACTGAAAGAATTGACATGTTGCAGTTTTCAAAAAAGCAGCAGCAAATAGGTGTTTTTTTCTTTTTTGGTGTTTTTTCTCTTTGATTTATAAGTCAGTTTTTTTAATAAAATTTTTCGTTTGTGCAGAAGAGACTGAATACGGCTATTAAGGGAATGGATTGATTGCAGTACCAAGACAAGTTACCCATCTCCTGATAGGGGTGGTCCAAAACCAAAATTGAATTTCATCCTAAATGACTATTTAATCCAATCACTTTTCTAATATACTTTAATCAAAAACTCCCTACCATTCGCTCTACTCTCTCTTCCTGCTTTTTTCTTTCTTATTTATGGTTTGATGACATTTCATTTTATAATTCCCAGTGCGTGCTGGGATAAAGAAATGGAATAACATATCAGGGAACCCATGCGGTGGTCACTACTACAGCCAGTCCCCACCCTTAAAGGGGTTGTCCGGGCTGTTCACATAATCTCAGTGCATATCTGGGCTGCAGAATGTTGACAATAAGTAATTTACTTTCTGTCACCAGTTTGCAGGGTTTCCAAGATATCATCTCTTGCTTCTAAGAAGAACGTCCGGGGGGGTGTTCTGGCACTGAAATGAGAACTGGTCGTTTCCTCCTCACTAGTTTCACTTTCCATAGATCAGTGTTCAGCATGTGTCTGGGGGAGGATCAGCTGCTCTCTGCACTGAGGCTGCTAGAGGGGGAGGATTTGTTACTGTGTGAGGAGGGATAGGCTTGTTCATGTGGACAGGGAGGGCCTGTTGCTATGGAGGGTGGAGTTGTTGCTATAGAGGGCATGTTTTTAGTAGAGTAGGAGGAAATGACCAGTTCTCATTTCAATGCCACAACACCCCCCCCCCTGGACGTTTTTCATAGAAGCAAGAGATCATATCTTGGAAACCGTGCAAACTGGCCACAGAAGGTAAATTACTTATTGTCACCATTCTGCAGTCCAGATATGCACTGAGATTATGTGAAAAGCCCGGACAACCCCTTTAAACAAAGTGGCATCGGTGACCTAAGTTACAGGGGCTGGGCTAGACCCTGCTCTACTAAGTATGCATGGGCTGTAAATTTCAACAAATTCTGGGTTCCTTAGATCTCCTACTAATTACTTTTTTAGCCTATGCTTTCTTTTGTATCTGTACTATGGACTGTGTGATCAGGAAAGACCAGTGAGCGCCTGTCTCCTGAGCCGCATTGTGGGGGTGATCTCTTAATTTAAGATTATAAGCGATTGCCTGTCCCTGACCTAATAAATATAAGCTAAGTGCATGCATAAAAGAGAGACACCAGACAGAGTCAGATGTATGCTCCTTACGCGGTAAAAGCTGGCACACAACTGAACTTTATTAGTAGAACAAAGAGATCATGTAACAGGCAGGAAAAGGGCGTCGCACAATCTTCTGAACAACTATGGTGCCAGTCTGTGATTGGTCCATGCTAAGTCCACTCCATATATAGCCTCTTGGTGTATTCACTTCGCATTCCAAGGATTCCTTCCAGGGCGTTGTTCCATGCTATAGACACCATTTTGCCACATTACAACTGAACAACCTTATGCAAGGTTAATAATTGATTTCATTAGCCATTCTCTCCTTCACAGCATTCTTCTCAAGAAGGGAAGTGGGGTTAGGGAAAGGGTTTAAATGATCGGTGTAATCATTAGGGAAATGAAATGTGAAAAGGTTTCATTAATAATTAATCCTGCAGAACTCAGATCCAGGAATTTTAGGGCTTTTCAGGTGGAACAGAACTTTTAGATGGGCGTTAAACAAGTGATATTTAACCCAGGGCTGTGGAGCCGGAGTCGTGGAGTCGGAGTCGGTGCTCATTTTGGTGGAGTTGGTATAAAATGAACCGACTCCGACTCCTAAAATATATAATAAATTGGGTACAGTAGTTCAATGCAGAATACGCTGAATATTTTTTCATAGGAATTTGGGAAAGTTATGAAATGTCCTATAAATGACTGTTCTATTCCTGATCTAAGGCTACATTCACACACAGCGCTTTTCCTGTGTTTTTTGAGGATACGTTTTTCAGTTGCAAAAGCAGATCAGCTTTTTAAAAAAACCGCATCACCTGAAAGGTTTTTGAGCTCATAGATAATGTTTTCAATAGCAAAAGCAGATTAGAAATCCATATCTGTCTATCCATATCTGTACCAAAAAGAATGAAAGCCGGATAGCACACAGACTAACACTCCTTTTTTTTTTAGCACCAGTCAGGTACACCTCATAGCTGCCCAAAAGGACGTCCAGGACAGGCATTGCTCGTCTTCAGTAACATCAACATCAACTGATAGTTGGAATAAATAGACTGCATTCATCGCCACATCTTCTTAAGGTGCAGGCTTTATTTTCAAGTGTAGGGGTGTGAAGTATGAGGTTCTGCAGCAGCTGAGGTGTGCAATATGAAATTCTGCGGAACAGTATGAGATTCTGCCCCCCCCCCCCCAGGTTTGATCCTGGCTACGCCCATAGTGTGAATGTAGCCTGAGGATCTAGGCTTTATCTTAGCCGAGATAAGTCATAGTGTGTGTGTATATATATACATACACACACAGTACAGACCAAAAGTTTGGACACACCTTCTCAATCAAAGCGTTTTCTTTATTTTCATGACTATGAAAATTGTAGATTCACTCTGAAGGCATCAAAACTATGAACACATGTGGAATTATATAATTAACAAAAAAGTGTGAAACAACTGAAAATACTGTATGTCTTATATTCTAGGTTCTTCAAAGTAGCCACCTTTTGCTTTGATTTCTGCTTTGCACACTCTTGGCATTCTCTTGATGAGCTTCAAGAGGTAGTCACCGGAAATGGTTTTCACTTCACAGGTGTGCCCTGTCAGGTTTAATAAGTGGGATTTCTTGCCTTATAAATGAGGTTGGGACCATCAGTTGTGTTGTGCAGAAGTCTGGTGGATACACAGGGGATAGTCCTACTGAATAGACTGTTAGAATTTGTATTATGGCAAGAAAAAAGCAGCTGAGTAAAGAAAAACGAGTGGCCATCATTACTTTAAGAAATGAATGTTAGTCAGTCCGAAAAATTGGGAAAACTTTGAAAGTGTCCCCAAGTGCATTGGCAAAAACCATCAAGCGCTACAAAGAAACTGGCTCACATGAGGACCGCCCCAGGAAAGGAAGACCAAGAGTCACCTCTGCTGCGGAGGATAAGTTCATCCTAGTCACCAGCCTCAGAAATTGCAGGTTAACAGCAGCTCAGAATAGAGACCAGGTCAATGCCACACAGAGTTCTAGCAGCAGACACATCTCTACAACAACTGTTAAGAGGAGACTTTGTGCAGCAGGCCTTCATGGTAAAATAGCTGCTAGGAAACCACTGCTAAGGACAGGCAACAAGCAGAAGAGACTTGTTTGGGCTAGAGAACACAAGGAATGGACATTAGACCAGTGGAAATCTGTGCTTTGGTCTGATGAGTCCAAATTTGAGATCTTTGGTTCCAACCACCATGTCTTTGTGCGACGCAGAAAAGGTGAACGGATGGACTCTACATGCCTGGTTCAAACCGTGAAGCATGGAGGAGGAGGTGTGAGGGTGCTTTGCTGGTGACGCTGTTGGGGATTTATTCAAAATTGAAGGCATACTGAACCAGCATGGCTACTACAGCATCTTGCAGTGGCATGCTATTCCATCCGGTTTGTGTTTAGTTGGACCATCATTTATTTTGCAACAGGACAATGGCCTCAAACACACCTCCAGGCTGTGTAAGGGCTATTTGACCAAGAAGGAGAGTGATGGGGTGCTACGCCAGATGACCTGGCCACCACAGTCACCACACCTGAACCCAATTGAGATGGTTTGGGGTGAGCTGGACCGCAGAGTGAAGGCAAAAGGACCAACAAGTGCTAAGCATCTCTGGGAACTCCTTCAAGACTGTTGGAAGACCATTTCTGGTGACTACCACTTGAAGCTCATCAAGAGCATGCCAAGGGTGTGCAAAGCAGTAATCAAAGCAAAAGGTGGCTACTTTGAAGAATCTAGAATATAAGACATATTTTCAGTTGTTTCACACTTTAATTATATAATTCCACATGTGTTAATTCATTGTTTTGATGCCTTCAGAATGAATCTACAATTTTCATAGTCATGAAAATAAAGAAAACTCTTTGAATGAGAAGGTGTGTCCAAACTTTGGTCTGTACCGTATACATGTATACAGTGTATTACATATTTACAATTTATTACAGTTTTTTGTGTTCTAAAGTTGTATTCCAATAAATAGATATTATGTTCTATCTAAATATCTTGATTATTGGATCATAGAAATGATTAAATGTCTGATGTTCACATTGTACTACAATAAATTTTTCACTTAAATATAAGCAATATATGTGGGAGTCGGAGTCGTGGAGTCAGAGTCGCAGGTTTGGCTTACCGACTCCACAGCCCTGATTTAACCCCTTCACCTTCACGACCAGGCCAAATTTTACCATTCTGACCTCTGTCACTTTATGAGGTAATAACTCTGGAACGCTTCAATGGATCCCATTGATTCCATGACACATTGTACTTCATGACAGTGGTAACATTTGTTCAATATGCCTTGAGCTTATTTGTGAAAAAAATCGGTAATTTGGTGATAATGTTGCAAATTTTCCTATTTTTTATGCCCTTAGGCTGGTTTCACATTTGCGTTTTTTTGCGCTGGAAAAAAACGCATATGTGCGCATGCGTTTTTCCCCTATATTTAACATGGGTGCGCATACCTGCGCGCTGGCATGCGCACGTATGCGATTTTCATGCGCTGCGTTTTTTTGGGGTGTGCGTTGGTATTTTCCAGACGCAGCATGTTGCATTTTTTGGCCCTGCAAAAAAGCGCATGCGCACGTATGCGCACGTTTTGCGCTAAAAATGGCCATTATAGCCTGTGGGTGCGCATATGTGCGCATTGGCATGCTTATGTATGCGTTTTTTTGCACATGCGTTTTTTTTTGTTAACCATGGAATTTAGGGGTTTGGGTTAGAGTTAGGGTTAGTTAAAGGGGTTTAGGGTTAGGGTTAGGGTCAGGGTTAGGGTTGGGGTTAGGGTTAAGTATGGTTTGGTTAAGGGTTAGGGTCAGGGTTAGGGTTAAGTATGGTTTGGTTAAGGGTTAGGGTCAGGGTCAGGGTTGGGGTTAGTTAGGGTTTGGGTTAGGGTTAAGTATGGTTTGGTTAAGGGTTAGGGTCAGGGTTAGGGTTAGTTAGGGTTTAGGGTTTGGGTTAAGTATGGTTTGGTTAAGGGTTAGGGTCAGGGTTAAGTATGGTTTGGTTAAGGGTTAGGGTCAGGGTTAGGGTCAGGGTTAGGGTCAGGGTTTAGGGTTTGGGTTAGGGTTAAGTATGGTTTGGTTAAGGGTTAGGGTTAGTTAGGGTTTAGTATGGTTTGGTTAAGGGTTAGGGTCAGGGTTAGGGTCAGGGTTAGGGTTAGTGTGAGGGGCCACCTAATGTTGGAAAAAAACGCAAACGCGGTAAAAACGCACTAAAAACGCATACAAACGCATAAAAACGCTGCGTTTTTTTCATGCATGCTCATAAAAATGCTTGAAAAAAACGCAGCAGTTGTATGCTTTTGTATGCGTTTTTTCAATGCGTTTTTTTGCGGGAAAAACGCGCTGCAAAAAAAAGCAAGTGTGAAACTAGCCTTAAATCAGAGTTATGTCACACAAAATAGTTAATAAATAACATTTTCCACATGTCTACTTTACATCACTAATTTTTGAACAATATTTTCTTAGGCAGTTAGAAGGGTTGACCAGCGATTTCTCATTTACAAAACTTTTTTTTTTTTTTTGGGACCACATCACAATTGAAGTGACTTTGTGGGGGCCTATATGACAGAAAATACACAAATATGACAATTCTTAAAAAAAAAAAAAAAAAACATGCCTCAAGGTGCTCAAAACCCCATTCAAGAAGGTTATTAACCCTTCAGATGCTTCACAGGAATTAATGGAATGTGGAAGGAAAAAAAAACATTTTACTTTTTTCCACAACATTTTATTACTTTAGACCCAATTTTATTTTTATTTTCGCACAGGTAACAGTAAAAAATGGACTCCAACATTTGTGGTGCAATTTCTCCTGAGCATGCAAATACCCATATGTGGGGTAAAACCAATGTCTGGGCACACGGCAGAGCTCGGAAGGGCATTTGACTTTTTGAACACAAAATCTGATGGAATAATTAGCGGACGCCATGTCACCTTTAGAGAGCCCCTGATGTTCCTAATAAGTGAAACTGCCCACCTGACACCATTTTGGAAACTAGACCCCTCAGGGAACTTATCTAAATGTGTGGTGAGCAACTAATACCCCCAGGTGCATCACAGAAGTTTATAGCGTTGAGCCTTAAAAGAAAAAAAAACAAAAAAAAAAACAAAAAACACATTTTCCCACAAAATCATTTTTTTATCCCCAAAATTTGAAATTTCACAAGGGTAACAGGAGAAATTGCACCAATTTGTTCAGAAATTTCCCCTGAGTGCACAGATACACCATTTTTGGGGGTAAACTACTGTTTGGGTGCAAGGCAGGGCTCAGGATAGAAGCAGTGACATTTTGGAACACAGACATTGATGGAATGGTCTGTGGGTGTAATGTCAATTTTGGAGAGGCCCTGATGTGCCTGCCTAAACAGAGGAAAAACGCCACAAGTGAAACTAGACCTCTCAAGGAATCTATTTAGATGTGTGATGAGCACTTTGAATCCCCAGGTGCTTCACAGGAGTTTATAACGTTGATCTGTGAAAGTGAAAAAATATATTTTTCCCATAAAAATATTTTTTCATTTTCACAAGGATTGCAGGAGAAAATGTAACCCAAACTTTGTTGCCCAATTTCCCCTGTGTACGCCGATACCTCATATGTGGTTAAAAACTATTTTTGAGGCACAGAGCGAAGCTCATAAGGGAAGAAGCGCCATATTGTTTTTCAGATTTTGCTGGACTGGTTTGAGGGTGTCATGTCACATTGGGAGAGCCCTTGAGGTGCCAGAACAATAGACAACCCCATAAGAGACCCCATTTTACAAACTGCACCTTTCAATTAATTCATCTAGGGGTGTAGTGATCATATTAGACATCAGAGGTGAGTCACATAATTTTATACCATTGGGCAGTGAAGAAAATAAGTACATTTTTACCACCAAAATTTTGTTTTATCCCCAGAAATTAAACATTACACTGGGAAATGGGCGAAATGGCATCAAGATTTGTCCCACAATTTCTGCTGAATGTAGAAATACCTCATTCAGTATGTCAGACCGGAGTAGCAGATAGCAGAGCTACGCCGGTCTGTCTGCGCCGCTCTGCCTCCACCTCCCGCCCTGCCTGCAGTGCACGCTGGTATCTAGGGTAAACATCGGGTTTCTAAGGGCCCCACGGCCCTTAGAAAACCGATGTTTACAGCGATCAGCTAACAATGTCCCAGCGATCCCATCCACGTCGGATCGTTGGTGGGATCGCTGGGACATCGTTATGTGTAACGGTACCCTTATTCTGAACTCTGTCTGGCCTCTGTTTAACAGCATTTTTTTCAGAAGTGTACAAAACTGTGCTAGCCTGCAAATTTATGAACGCCTAAAAAGACTGACACCGCTGGATCATAGGCCAGACGGCATCCAGTGTCTCCATTTGCCTCATTATAGGGAATCTTACTTCCAGGGATTCCATCTGAAATTAAGTGTTTCAGAGATTTACATGGAAACCCCGATGTAAGCACTCAGCGCAGGATTAATGTGAGCTGAGCCTTACGGCAATCTTTCGGAGTGTAAGGTAGCACTCACTGAGGGTATTAGGGAACACTCACTAGGCTGCAGATAGACCAGGTCCGGCACAGGCTTTTCTCATAAATCATAGTCCATACGGTTTATAGTGCAGCATAAACCATAAGCAGCAACAGGTTTATATCAACCAGCATAATGTTCATGACAGAGCTCTGCTCTGTTAAACCTGTGGTCACATAGGTTGTGCTATGTCCGGTACGCAGGCTCTCGCCTAAAACACAGTTAGCTCCCCCAGTCCGGGTTACCTTCTTAGCCGTTTTTCATTCAGGACGTCCATTCCTTCCTGGGGACTGTCCCACACAAACACACCAATATACGCAGGCCTCACCAGGTCCGCGGGCTCAGCATGTGCTGTTCAGGAGGACAGCAGAGCCTCTAGCACATTGGCCTTCCGG
This sequence comes from Dendrobates tinctorius, assembly GCF_039654945.1. NCBI lineage: Eukaryota > Metazoa > Chordata > Amphibia > Anura > Dendrobatidae > Dendrobates > Dendrobates tinctorius. The sequence goes on along the minus strand of NW_027361975.1, from coordinate 3,395,582 downwards.
GACCTTCCACACGTGCTCCAATCAGATCCAGGCACTCTCTCATGTGACCTACTCTGGTCACCTTATATCAGGGGTCTCAAACTCAATTTACCCGGGGGCCGCTGGAGGAAGAATCTGGGTGAGGCTGGTCCGCATCAGGTTTTCCACAAGAAAAGCTCTTACAAAAACATTCCAATGTTATTAAATGTCTTTATTTTTTCATCTTATTTTGTGTTAAAAAAATAAATTAACAAAATCATAAGAAAAAAATAAATCAATCAGTAATAAATAAATAAAATGAAAATGATAAAAATACAGCAGATATAGAAGACTGAAGAAACCACATATAGTTGCTGACTAGAGAAATGTAATTATTATTCTTCAGATTCAGATGTCTGCATTAACAGTTCTTTAACATTTAGCTTTCTGAACATGAATGGAATATTGAACAAACTGTTTTGAACATGGCTTCTTCTGCCTACTTCTTGCTGCTAGAGACCTGGCAGCGCTTACTCTAGCATAGCCGAGCCACTTTTGGCTTAAGGGAGGAAGCAGTTGAGACCCTCAGTAGGGCTTGAAGATGCTCATCAGTAAGTCTGGACCTGTACTTGGACTTATTGAAGTTCAAGGTAGAGAAGAGCTTTTCGCACAAGTATGTGCTCCCAAAAAGACACATGGTCCGCTTGAACATTCGGGAAAGCTCAGGGAAGCTGGGGGGAAATTCTCTCAAAAATTGCCCGAGCTTGTCTGCTTTTCCACTCACCTCCCTGAACTTGGCTTTGAGTTCAGAGTTGCACTGCAGGTCAATGAGCTCCATTTGAAGCACAGGAGGGGCATCTTGCACATCAAAGGAGAAGGGGTCCGCAGAAATTTGAGATGTGGCTCTGTACGTCTTGCAGTCTGCAAATCTGTGATCAAATTCCTCCTGTAGCTTCAAAATGACACCCATATACTCCTCACCACTGAATGGTGTGCCTGCTTCCATAAGTGCCTTGCATGATGGGAAATGGCAAAGGTTTGTCTGAGAAAGCTGGGCTTTCCATAACATAAGTTTTGTAGCGAATGCTCTCACGTTGTCATAGGCAGCACCGACAAGTTGCCCCTGGCCTTGTAACTTGTTGTTTAGTACAATAAGCTCATGTGTGTTATCAACAAAAAAAGCTAAGTCCATGAGCCATTTTGGATCACTTAGCACAGGAACAGCAGCCCCATCTTTCTCCATGAAGGCTTTCATTTCCGCTCTCAACTCAAAAAATCTCTTCAATATGTTTCCCCTGCTGAGCCAACGTACCTCGGTGAAGTAGAGCACATCCCCATATTCTGACTCCATTTCCCCCCCCCCAAAAAAAAAAAAAAAAAAAAAAAAAAAAACGGATTACTTACCGGTAATACTCTTTTGTAGAGTCCACGACAGCACCCACTGAGAGAGGGGATCCGCCCCCCGGAACAGAAAACCTACAGAGAGATAAATGGGGCGGTCCCCCTCGCTCCCTCAGTTTGTGTTACCGAGAACAACGGAGGAACCGCCATACATGTTTTAGTCAATTTGTTTGGGCGATTCATCTATCTTACCCCTACATCGTTTATGTTCGCTAAGCTTAACCACGTATTAAATTCTAATTACAATCTCCGCCACCAAGGAGACCCATGTGAAACAAAAATTTTACGGGAGGGAAGTGAGCGGGTGCTGTCGTGGACTCTACAAAAGAGTATTACCGGTAAGTAATCCGGTCTTTCCTCTTCGCCACGACAGCACCCACTGAGAGATTTCCAGAGATAATCACCTGGGAGGGCACACCGTGTTAAGGACTGATCTACCGAAAGACAAATCCTCGGTAGAGGATAAATCTAGTCTATAGTGACTATAAAACGTAGATGGAGAAGACCAGGTTGTAGCCTTACATATTTGTTCAATTGGGACGTTTGCCCTCTCGGCCCAGGAGGATGATATGGCTCTGGTAGAGTGCGCCTTAATCCCCAGCGGAGGTTCTTCTCCTTTAGCCAAATATGCCATTGTGATCGCATCTCTAATCCACCTGGATAGTGTGCCTGTTGTAACTCCAGACCCCTTTCTGTTGCCCTGGAAGGAGACAAAAAGAGACCTACTCTGCCTCCAGGGACTGGTCCTATCAAGGTAGGCTAGCACAGCTCTTCTCACATCTAAGGTGTGATATTTCACCTCGTCCTGGTTTGACGGGTTTTCGTAGAAGGAAGGTAGGCATATCTCCTGAGACCTATGAAATTTAGTTACCCGTTTGGGAAGGTAGGACGGATCTGTCTTCAAAATCAGTCTGTTTCGTGTTATTGACAAGAACGGAGGGTCTATGGATAGAGCATGAAGATCACCTACTCTTCTAGCTGATACTAAAGCCACTAGTGTAGCAGTTTTCAATGAAAGGCACTTCACTGATGCTGAATCTATGGGTTCAAACGGGGCCTGAGTAAAGGCATCCAAGACCAGAGTAAGGTCCCATGCAGGAAGCCGAGGAATATGCACTGGTTCTGATCGTTGACAGGCTGAAACAAAACGGGTCACCCATCTATTTGCTGCCATGTTATAGTTAAATAGGGCTCCTAAGGCCGATATATGGACTTTAAGAGTATTTACTGAGAGGCCCAATTCTCGGCCTCTTTGAAGAAACTCTAAGATGGCCGTAATGGGTGGTTCACCGGCTAGCTCTGCTGGGTGAAAGGTCAGGAATTTCCTCCACACCTTAGCGTATATTCTTGTTGTAGATTCTTTTCTACTTTGTAGCAGGGTATTAATCAGGTTTTTCGAAAAGCCTTTCTGCTTTAATAGTTCCCTTTCAAATTCCAGGCCGCTAGGTGTAGGGCTTTGACCTGTGGATGGTAGCAGGGTCCTTGCGAGAGAAGATCCTGGTGCAGCGGCAGGATCCACGGGTCGGTTACTGACATGGCTCTCAGCCATGAAAACCACGGCCTTTTGGGCCAAAACGGGCCATCAAGATGACCCTCGCCCTCTCTTGTCTTATTTTCCTGACTACTGTTGGTAGCAGAACCATTGGAGGGAAGGCATAGGCTAGCTGGAATGTCCAGGGTGCTTGGAGGGCATCTAGAATGTCTGGGTTGTCTGACCTGTAGAGCGAAGCAAACCTTCTTACGCGTCTGTTGGCTCTGGTCGCAAACAGGTCTATCTCTGGTCTGCCCCATTCTGTCGCTATTGTCTCGAAGACGTGCCTGCTGAGGACCCACTCGCCCTGATATAGGACCTGGCGACTGAGATAGTCTGCTTGAGAGTTGTCCACTCCTCTTATGTGGAGCGCCGACAAGGAGTGAAGATGTACCTCGGCTACTTCTAGGATCTTTTCCGCGATAGACATCAACGGTCCCGATCGCGTACCTCCTTGTCGGTTTATATAGGCCACTGCGGTGGTATTGTCTGTCTGGACCCTCACGTGGGTTCCTCTTAACTGCGGGAGAAATTGAGACATCGCATAGTAAATTGCTTTTAGCTCCTTTACATTAGAGGAGGTTTCTATTTCATGTTTACGCCATCGGCCTTGCATCATGTGCTCCTCCAGGTGGGCCCCCAAACCTAAGGGGCTAGCATCCGTGGTGAGCACCTTGGAGGGAGTTACCCACCATTGCACTCCCTTTGACAAATTGGTAGGATTCAACCACCACTTTAGGGAATTAACCACTTCCGGCGATAGGGACATCCTCCCTTCCAACCGTCCCTGCAGTCTGTTTCCTGCAGAATAGCCCACTGTAGCTTTCTGGAGTGGAACTGAGCCCATTGCACCGCTGGGATGCACGATATCAGGGACCCCAGCAAGGACATACCCTGTCTCAATGATATTACGGGTCTTCCTATAGTATTTTGTATCTTATTGATTATGGCCACCGCTTTAGCGACTGGTAGAAAGCATTTCTGACTTACGGAATCTACTTGCAGGCCTAGGAACCTCTGACAGGTCACTGGTTCTAGCCTGGACTTCTCCCAGTTGATTAGCCAGCGTAGTGTTTGTAAGGATGAGATAATCTTAGCCATTCTTGTTTCGCACTGAGAAACAGAATTCCCTACTACGAGCAGGTCGTCCAAGTAAGGGATCACTAGGATGTCATTCAGTCTTACATACGACATCACCTCCAGCATCAATTTGGTAAATACCCGAGGAGCCATGGATAGCCCGAATGGCATTGCCGCAAACTGGAAATGCTGAATCCGACCCTTGAACCAGACCGCTACCCGCAGGAACTTCTGGTGCTCTCGGAATATGGGGACATGGTAATAGGCATCCTTTAGGTCCAAGACTGCCATATAACACCTGGGAAACAAAAGTTTTATTGCAGAATTTATTGACTCCATCTTAAATGGCCTCAGCCTCAAGAAGGTATTAAGCTTCTTTAAATTTATTATAGTCCTGAAAGAGCCATCTGGTTTTGGGATTAAAAATAGAGGAGAATAAAAGCCCATTCCTCTTTCGTCCCTTGGGACCTCTATCAGGACCTGTTTAGTTAGTAGTACTGCAATCTCCATCTCTAGTGCTTCCTGCTGTATCTGGGATTTCATGGAAGTCAATAGGAAGAGGTTCGGTGGATGCCGAACGAATTCTAGTTTTAGGCCCGATGAGACGATATCAATGGCCCATGGGTTGGATGTTACCTTCCCCCATTGGTGGCTGAATTTCAGTAGTCTGCCACCTACCGGTGTACTGGTATTAGCGGAACCTGTCTCCTCTGAAGGGACATTTCCCGAATAGATTGCCCCTTTGTTTGGGGTCCTTATTTCCCCTGCGATCCTGGGGTTTAAAGTCTTTCTTTTTGCCAAACGGCGGTTTTCTGTAGGCCCTCCTATTAAAGGGAATATACAGGTTAGGAAAACCTTTCTTTCTCTCCCCCGCTTTTGTTAAGATCTCGTCCAGTTCCGTGCCAAATAGGTACTTACCCTGGCAGGGTATAGCACACAGTTTAGTTTTTGTTTGCGTGTCTCCTTTCCACCCCTTCAACCATAAGGCCCGCCGGCCTGCATTGGTTAGTCCTGCTGCTCTAGCGGATAAGCGGATAAACGGAGAGAGTCCGCTGAGGAATCGGAGAGGAAGGCAGCTGCTCCTTTAATGAGGGGCATAGAGGACAGGAGTTTATTCCTGGCCACTCCATTTTTAATATTGTCCTCTAGGTCATTCAGCCACACCAACATTCACCTTGCCGTACACGTGGCTGCTATTGCGGGCTTAAAAGCTGCTGTACATGCTTCCCAGGATCGTTTAAGGAGTGTATCGGTCTTACGATCCAATGAGTCAGCCAAAGTTCCTGAATCCTCTACCGGCAGGGAGGATCTACGAGAGGTAGAGGCCACTGCCGCATCCACCTTGGGGGCTCTCGACCAAGCCGTCTATTCCTCGTCGTCAAAAGGGTATTTACGCTTTGACGTTAAGGGGAGGAAGGTTCTCTGCCCGTTTCTCCCACTCCCTTTTTACTAGCTCTTTTATAGCTGGGACCACTGGGAATGCTCGGACCTTTCTACGGGAAATGCCTGCAAACATTATGTCTTGCGGAGTCTTGGGGTCCCTACTCTCTGGTAGCCCCATGGTATTCCGGACAGACTTAACCAAGTTACTGACGCTATCCGTAGGGAAGCATGTCTGCTCCTCATCCTCTGAGGAAGGGTATTCCTGGGATCTATCAGAGTCTAGATCCCCGGTTTCTGACGGTGAGTTTGACGCCGGCGAAGCTCCCCCTCTCGGTGAACCTATTTCTCTCACGGAGGAGTGACCTCCCAGACTACTGGAGCTGCCTAAGGCCCGTAGCTCTTCTCTAATTATCGCTCAGATATCCTCTTTCTTCCGCGAGGATTCGTCCTGTAAGGCCTCCTCAATACACGACTGACAATTTCTTAGGGTGGCCGTCTGGGAGGGGCTGAGAACATAAGGCACACTCTCTATTTTTCGCCTTCTCCGTTCTTTTGGCCTAAAAAAAGGGGGGTGTGGACCAGAAAAAACGAACATCAGTTATTTATTCTGACTAAAAACACTCACCCGTGAGTTTCGTCAGTAAACTACCGGCTGCGGGGTCCGCGACTCAGGCCTAGGCGAGGCGTGGGACGGTTTTTTCTCTTTACGTTTTTTCTCTAAGGGCTCGTCTTGTCTGGAAGGTCCGCTAGATTCCTTCCTGGAGCTGCCACTTCTTCTGGTGCTACTACTTCTCCTTGTAGTACCGCTTTGTCTGCTGCCATGTGGGGATTCCACTGGCTGATTTAACGGGAGCGAAGCTGGGTCATCTATGGATGACATGACTGCGCATTGGCGCTGTGCTCGTGGCTTCTTTTTATAGGTTTTCTTATTGATGCTCCACCATTTTTTTTTTTTTTTCTCTCTGCCCCATCTGCGCATGCGCGGGCGTTTCCCCACGATCGTCGCCTCCTGTGTTGACCCCGGAAGTTGTCATACCACTTCCGGGTCGCCTCTGCCTGGGAGCGCCGCTGGAAGTCTGATGCAGCGGCCGCCGGACAGTGACACCCACGCACCCGGCCGCACCCCTTGCCGCAGGTATGATCCCCAGTAGCGCTGCCTGTCACAACGCTCAGGCTCTTCTGCTTTCTCCCGGGGGGGGCGCACGGCCACCATCCCGGATATGCCCTCATGGCATCTGTAATGCGCTCGCCCCTTCCTGAGGGGGGCGCTCAGGCTCTTCTGCTTTCTCCCGGGGGGGGGCGCACGGCCACCATCCCGGATATGCTCTCATGGCCTCTGTAATGCGCTCGCCCCTTCCGGGGGTATACGCCCAGTCCCCTCAGTGAGCCTTGGCGAAGAGGAAAAAAAAGCACAAAACCTTCTGTGGTTTAAGCCCCTGGATCTGATTTGGTTGATGCATTTCACAACGAAAGACATCACATTGTCAAACTTCAGGCATTTGCTGCAAAGGGCCTGCTGATGGAAAATGCAGTGCAGAGCAATGACCTCCTCCAAACCTTCCTCTTCCAGTTTTTTTTTTTAAACAAGTGCCACCAGTCCATTTTTCCTCCCTGTCATTGATGGCGCTCTATCAGTTGTTATTTCAACAAACCTCCTCCAAGGTAAACCGGCATTCTCAATGGCATCACACAGCTGGTGAAATATCTCCTGAGCGGTGGTCTGGCCATGCATTGGAATCACTGTGAGCATCTCCTCTATGACTTCAAAATTGTCATCAACACCACGTACATGGATTGCGAGCTGGGCAGTGTTGGTGATGTCTGTGGTCTCATCAAGAGCGACTGAGTATACACAAACATTTTGCTTTCTCACACAGTTGATCATAAATGTCACTTGACAGGTCAGAAATGCGCTCTGCTACGGTGTTGGCAAAAAGGCTGATGTTGCTAAACTGACCTTTCTTTTCTGGACAGACAATACTTGCAGGCTGTAATATGCACTTTTTTACAAATTCATTTTCTTTGAATTACTTTCCTGCTTTAGCAATCATCTCACTAACCACGTAGCTAGCTTGGACTGCTGCAGCATTCTCTTTGGTTGCTTTCTTAAAGAAATCTTGCTGCCTCAGTAGGATATCTTTTAAGATTAGCAACCCGGTTGGCTCTTTCATCTCCCTGGTATTTTGCATACCCCTAAGCATGTCTAATAATAATAATAATAATAATAATAATAATAATAATAATAATAATAATCTTTATTTTTATATAGTGCTAACATATTCCGCAGCGCTTTACAGTTTGCACACATTATCACTGTCCCCGATGGGGCTCACATTCTAAATTCCCTATCAGTATGTCTTTTAGAATGTGGGAGGAAACCGGAGTGCCAGGAGGAAACCCACGCAAACACGGGGAGAACATACAAGCTCCTTGCAGATGTTGTCCTTGGTGGGATTCGAACCCAGGACACCAGCGCTGCAGCGCTAACCACTGAGCCACTGTGCCGCCCGTGTCTAGTTATGTAATGACGTTGTATTTTTTGTGCACTGCAACTTTCTCTGTGCAAATAAGACACTTCGGGATGCCCCTGTGCTCAACAAAGAAATATTGCACTTCCCACTTTTCCTGAAATTGTCCGTGCTCATCACCAACCTTACTCTTCACTGCAGGCTTTGAAAAAGACATGTTTGGGGCTGTGTAATAGATAATTCCACTTGGTGTTACTGTTTCAGTGTTAGCCGATGCGTCTTTTCCGTTTTTTTCTGTCCCGCTGAGCAGCAACTTCCGCTGCCGCCTCCGTTCCTGAGCCCGGGGTAAGTTCGCAATAAGGTCGGCTGATGTCCTGACTCCGAGGGCAATATACCGCTCCGCCCCACCGCTTATTCTGAACCCGGCACACCTGAGTATGTGGGGCGGTCCGGTCCCTGCTTGGCTGTTCCTGCTGCATGTGTTGTGAGTGTAACTCATACGCCTTGCCTGCTGACAGCAGGCTGCTGTGACTGTCTAGCCATCATCATGCTCACCTCCTCCTGCTGCAGCTCCGACATCATCTTCCTGTATGAGCGCGCAGTCACACATCACGTGGTACCGCTCATTAAGCTCATGAATATGGGCGCCACGCCTATGAGTGGAGTGGCGTCCATATTCATGACCTTAATGAGCGGTACTACTTGTGACTGGGATTTCACATGCGAGACTCGGCCGTGTTTCTCGCATGTGTGATTCCGGCCGAGGTGAGGGCCGCAAACTATTGTTCCGAGGGTCCATGAGGTGAGGGCCGCAAACTATTGTCCCGAGGGCCGCAGTTGGCCCGCGGGCAGTGAGTTTGAGACCCCTGCCTTATATGGTCCGTAGCCACGCCCAACATATCACATGACTGTGACCTCATCGCAGGTCCTAACCCAGCCATACACATACATGCTTAATATGGGCATTTAGCCACATGCCCCTGGGTGGGTGTGTAGGTTACTGGTCCCACCGTCTCACCAGCCACCTGGAGGCTCTCCCTGACACTGTAACAAAACCTCAGCAGTACCTCTGCTGATTAACACATGATCAAGCCTCCATCCCTGGGCCACCCCCTCTGGGATACATAACGGTCATTTACCATCCTGGCATTCATCCAATTTCCATTAACCCAATAGATATGCCTGTGTGCATGGCCCATACAGCGCCCCCTAGCTGTCACAGCAGTCACTGCACCACAGGAGGCAGAATGAAAAAAAAAAAAAAAAAAAAAAAAAAAATCAACAGCAGGTGAAGAATTGGTTCCATTTATTTTTTATGCCGTTCCTCATGTGGCATAAGTGATTAGACCACTTTATTCTTCGAGTTGGTGAAATCTCAGCAATATCAGATTTATATAGTTTTTTTCTGTTTGGTGCTGTCACACAAAAAAAGTCACTTGTGAGGGCTTGTTTTTGAGGGACAAGTTGACGTTTTTATTAGTACTTTTTTCAGGAATATGACTTTTTTTTATGCCATTCCGCGTATAGTGAAATTGATAAAGACAGATTTACGCAATAAAAACTATTTTAGAGAAAAAAGAAATATTTTTGCATTGATGTTTTCTGAGAGCTATAACTTTTTTTGTTTTTCTACTGATAAGCCACCACACAGCTCTGTTTTTTTTGTGGGACAAGGGGCTAGCTGGTGGGACAGTTTTATAAACAGGGGGTTTTTTTGGTCGTGGCGATACCAAATATGATTAGTTTTTTTTCCATAAAAATATTTACTTATGGGTACAATATACAGTGGGGAAAATAAGTATTTGATACAATGCCGGTTTTGTAAGTTTTCCCACCTACAAAGAATGGAGAGGTCTGTAAATTTTATTGTACAGTTCAACTGTTGAGACAGAAATAAAAACAAATCCAGAAAATCTCATTGTATAGTTTTACATATTTAATTTGCATTTTAATGCATGAAATAAGTATTTAATAAAATAGAACAGAACTCAATAGTTAGTACAGAAACTTTTTCTTGCAATTACAGAGGTCAGATATTTCCTGTAGTTCTTGACTAAGTTTGTACACACTGCAACAGGGATTTTGGCCCACTCCTCCATACAGATCTTCTCCAGATGTCAGGTTTCGGGGCGGTCGCTGAGTTTCAGCTCCCTCCAAAGATCTTCTATTGGGTTCAGGTCTGTCTATGACACTCCAAGACCTAGAACTGCTTCTTATGGAGCCACACCTTAGCTGCCCTGGCTGTGTGTTTCAGTTCATTGTTATGCTGGAAGACTCAGCCACAATCCAACTTCAACACGCTGAGAGGAGGTTGTTGGCCAGAATCTCGCGATACATGACCCCATCCACATTCCCTTCAATATGGTGCTGCCGTCTGTCCCCTTTGCAGAACAGCAAGGCGTTCTCGGGGCTGTACTCATCTTCTTTCTCCAAATACGGCGAGTGGAGATTATATCAAAAAGTTCTATTTTGGTTTCATCTGACCACATGACCTTCTCCCAAGTCTCCTTGGGATCATCCAAATGGTCATTGATGAACTTCAAACGGGCCTGGGCATGTGCTGGGATGAGCAGAGGGACCATGCATGCCCTGCAAAATTTGAATACGTGACGGCGTAGTGTGTTACTAGCGGTAATGTTTGAGCCTGTGGTCCCTGCTCTCTTCAGGTCATTGACCAGGTGGTCCCATATAGTTCTGGGCTGATTCCTGACCTCTCTCAATCTTTCTTATCCGAGGCGAGAACTTGCATGGAGCCCCTGACCAAGGAAGATTGAAAGTCACCTTGTGTTTCTTCCATTTTCTAATAATTGTGCATACAGTTGTTGCCTTCTCACTAAGCTGCTTCTTTATTGTCCAGTAGCCCATCCCATCCTGGTGCAGGTCTACAATTTTGTCCCTGGTGTCCTTACAGCCATCGTGGAGAAGTTGGTGTGTGACTGATTATGTGGACCAGGGGTGGACATACCGCATGTGCAACTCCAGGAATCCTTCTTACACTTCCTGCCCGACATAGCAGCGCGGCTGGATGACGTCAGCATTTGTGTCAGATAGAAAGCTGCCGGTGACAATGATGCTGCGGCTGCTGGAAGGGAAACTTGCAGGCATGTGAGCCGTGGTGTGTGTATATGTATATATGAGAAGGTGGTGGAGAGGGCAATGATAGAAGTGGTGGGGAGAAAAATGATGGTGTTAGAGAGGGCAATGATGGGGGTGGTGGGGAGAAGGCAATGATGGAGGTGGTGCTTCTTCCCAAAATAGTTCTGGCATAATTTGGAGGTGTGCTTTGGGTCACTGTCGTGTTGTAGGATGAATTTGGCTGCAATCAAGCTCTGTCCACAGGGTATGGCATGGCGTTGCAAAATGGAGCAATAGCCTTCCTTATTCAAAATCCCTTTAAACTTCTACAAATATCCCACTTTACCAGCACCAAAGCAACCCCAGACCATCACATTACCTCCACCATGCTTTACAGATGGCATCAGGCACTCTTCCAACATCTTTTCAGCTGTTCTGCGTCTCACAAATGTTATTCTGTGTGATCCAAACACCTCAAAATTGGATTCATCTGTCCATAACACTTTTTTCCAATCTTCCTCTGTCCAATGTCTGTGTTCTTTTGCCGATATTAATCTTTTCCTTTTATTAGCCAGTCTCAGATACGGTTTTTTCTTTGCCACTCTGCCCTGAAGGCCAGCATCCCGGAGTCGCCTCTTCACTGTAGATATTGACATTGGTGTTTTGCGTGTACTATTTAATGAAGCTGCCAGTTGAGGACCTGTGAGGCGTCGATTTCTCAAACTACAGACTCTAATGTACTTGTCTTGTTGCTCAGTTGAGCAGCAGGGCCTCCAACTTCTCTTTCTACTCTGGTTAGAGCCTGTTTGTGCTCTCCTCTGAAGGGAGTAGTACACACCATTGTGGAAATCTTCAGTTTCTTGGCAATTTCTCGCATGGAAAAGCCTTAATTTCTGAGAACAAGAATAGACTGTCGAGTTTCACATGAAAGTTCTTTTTTTCTGGCCATTTTGAGAGATTAATGGAACCAACAAATGTAATGCACTAGATTCTCAACTAGCTCAAAGGAAGCTCAGGTTTATAGCTTCTCTAATCAGCCAAACTGTTTTCAGCTGTGCCAACATACTTGCACCAGGGTGTTCAAGGTTATTCTATCCATCTATTAGCCTTCTTACACACAAAGTACCATAAGAACACTGGAGTGATGGTTGTTGGAAATGGGCCTCTATACAACTATGAAGATATTGCATTTACAAACCAGACGTTTGCAGCTAGAATAGTCAGTTACCACATTAACAATGTATAGAGTGTATTTCTGAATCAGTTAAATGTTAGCTTCATTGGAAAAAACTGCTTTTCTTTAAAAAAAATAAGATTGCTAAGTGACCCTAAACTTTTGAACGGTAGTGTATTTTTCCCCACTCAGTGTGGGTGAAATACCCGGTAAGAATTGACATTATGCAGATTTTAATCTCATGCAAATCTACAAGGAAAAAATAAGCAGCGTGTGCATGAGACTTCAGGAATCTCATTAAATTTGTTTTTACTGTAAAACCTTGCATATTTTCTGCGTGCACATAGCCTTAAAATTAATTGGGGAGAGTCACAGAGACTAAATAATTTATATTATTGGGAGTCAAAGATTATAATTAATGGGGGGCACAGGGCTGCTTATCACTTTATATTTTTAATGGTGGGGTAAATATCTGTATTTGGGGGTGGGAACACATTTATGCATACAATATCTGTGACCGTGTTATTTGCATGTCTACTAAGATCATCGTGACAAGATGATTCGTGGCTGGGGGATGACGACATGAAGGTCTGACCAGATCGAGAAGAAACAGACGAAAATGGCTCTAATTAGATGAGACATCAGCGGTAAGTAGGGTAGCATGGTGGCTTAGTGGTTATAACTGCAGACTTGCAGCGATGGGGTCCTGGATTCAAATCCCACCAAGGAAGTTTGTATGTTCTCCCCGTTTTTGCGTGGGTTTCCTTTTGGTACTCCGGTTTCCTCCCTCATTCCAAAGTCATACTGATAGGGAAACTAGATTGTGAGCCCCATTGAGGACAGTGCCAATAATGTCTGTAAAGTGCTGTGGAATTAATGGCGCTATATCAATGAGTAAAATAAGTAAGTGCCTGGATGTAAACTTTATTCTGCATCTGCACTGTGTGACGTGGAGTGATAACGTTTTTTGTAAAATCCCTTATTCTACATTCTCACATTTGTGTGAAATGTCTGTGTGCTTCCAGTTTTTATCAGATGGCACACAGACTCAGTGTTTTATAGGTTCATTCACACATACATGAAAATGACGGATCTGAGAGTTAGATCTGTCAGGGTCAGAGAATGTCCTGTTCTGATCCGATTTCGAAGGTTCAGAATAGGGCATGCTCAATGCATCTGTAAAAGCTTGCAGCAGCACACTGACACTGCACAGACACAGGAATGTAGCCTTATTATTTATTGCACAGTCCCTTAGTATATAGTGTACTCACTTACAGTTGTGGCCAAAAGTATTGACACCCCTGCAATTCTGTCAGATAATACTCAGTTTCTTCCTGAAAATGATTGCAAACACAAATTCTTTGGTATTATTATCTTCATTTAATTTGTCTTAAATGAAAAAACACAAAAAGAATTGTCCTAAAGCCAAATTGGATATAATTCCACACCAAACATAAAAAAGAGGGTGGACAAAAGTATTGGCACTGTTCGAAAAATCATGTGATGCTTCTCTAATTTGTGTAATTAACAGCACCTGTAACTTACCTGTGGCACCTAACAGGTGTTGGCAATAACTAAATCACACTTGCAGCCAGTTGACATGAATTAAAGTTGACTCAACCTCTGTCCTGTGTCCTTGTGTGTACCACATTGAGCATAGAGAAAAGAAAGAAGACCAAAGAACTATCTGAGGACTTGCAAAACCAAATTGTGAGGAAGCATGAGCAATCTCAAGGCTACAAGTCCATCTCCAAAGACCTGAATGTTCCTGTGTCTACCGTGCGCAGTGTCATCAAGAAGTTTAAAGCCCATGGCACTGTGGCTAACTTCCCTAGGTGTGGACGGAAAAGAAAAATTGACAAGAGATTTCAACACGAGATTGTGCGGATGTTGGATTAAGAACCTCGACTAACATCCAAACAAGTTCAAGCTGCCCTGCAGTCCGAGGGTACAACAGTGTCAACCTGTACTATCAGTCAGCGTCTGAATGAAAAGGGACTGTATGGTAGGAGACCCAGGAAGACCCCACTTCTTACCACGAGACATAAAAAAGCCAGGCTGGAGTTTGCCAAAACTTACCTGAAAAAGCCTAAAACGTTTTGGAAGAATGTTCTCTGGTCAGATGAGACAAAAGTAGAGCTTTTTGGGCAAAGGCATCAACATAGAGTTTACAGGAGAAAAAAAAAGGCATTCAAAGAAAAGAACACGGTCCCTACAGTCAAACATGGTGGAGGTTCCCTGATGGTTTAGGGTTGCTTTGCTGCCTCTAGCACTGGACTGCTTGACCGTGTGCATGGCATTATGAAGTCAGAAGACTACCAACAAATTTTGCAGAATAATGTAGGGCCCAGTGTGAGAAAGCTGGGTCTCCCTCAGAGGTCATGGGTCTTCCAGCAGGACAATGACCCAAAACATACTTCAAAAAAGCACTAGAAAATGGTTTGAGAGAAAGCACTGGAGACTTCTAAGGTGGCCAGCAATGAGTCCAGACCTGAATCCCATAGAACACCTGTGGAGAGATCTAAAAATGGCAGTTTGGAGAAGGCACCCTTCAAATATCAGGGACCTGGAGCAGTTTGACAAAGAAGAATGGTCTAAAATTCCAGCAGAGCATTGTAAGAAACTCATTGATTGTTACCGGAAGCGGTTGGTCGCAGTTATTTTGGCTAAAGGTTGTGCAACTAAGTATTAGGCTGGGGGTGCCAATACTTTTGTCTGGCCCATTTTTGGAGTTGTGTGTGAAATGATCAGTGTTTTGCTTTTTGCTTCATTCTCTTTTGTGTTTTTTTCATTTAAGACAAATTAAATGAAGATAATAATACCAAAGAAATTGTGTTTGCAATCATTTTCAGGAAGAAACTGAGTATTATCTGACAGAATTGCAGGGGTGTCAATACTTTTGGCCACAACTGTATGTATAACATAGCCCCTTAGTATATAGTGTACTCACTTATGTACAGCAGTCCCTTAGTATATAGTGTACTCACTTATGTATAACAATCTTTAGTTTCATCTTTTATTATAACACTGTCCCTTATTACATACTATCTTATCTAGTTATATATAGTGCAGTCCCTTATTATATAGCTTCCTCTGCTGTTATGTACAGTGCTGTGTCTTACATAGTGTATTCTTGTTATTTTTGTTGTTCACAGCGCCCTCTTTTACTACAATCCCCTCTTCCCCTCTCTTGTTAGATATAAAATGTCTGCAGATTGGGCAGCTGGTGACCAGAAGACCAGTCCAGGTGATTCTACAAAGTATTGACTCAGCAGGGTTAAATAAAAATGCACAATTTTCAGATTTATATTTTTTAAATATTTAGGCTATGTGCCCACAGTAGCGTTTTAAACCTGACATAACCGGACTCCTTCCCAGAAAACGTGCGCTTTTTTCCGTGTGTTTTTTGCACAAAAAAATGCGCGTTTTTGATGCGTTTTTTTCCGCGTGTCTTCTGGATCATAAGAAATAGCTAAAAACGCGGACTAAGCCGCAAAATTAATGAACATGCTGCGTTTTTAGCAGCTAACGCTTAGCGGTAAAAAACGCATCCATTGGCACAAAAAGGCCAAAAAGCATTAAAATGAATGGGAAGCTTATTTTAAGCGTTTTTGAAGTGGTTTGACCCCTAAAAATGCTTCAAAAATGCTTAAAAAAACGCTACTGTGGGCACACAGCCTTACACTTCTCAAATACTTGATAGTGTGTTGGTATATCACATAAAATTCAAATAAAAATCATTTAAGTTTGTAGATGTAAAGTGAATTAACTCACAGTGCTAGTGGTGATTTCATTGAGGTCACCACAGTTTATCGGACCGCTCACAATAAGCTGGTCTTGGGAACAGCAGCTTCAGTGACCGGCGATAACCTCTGTCACCTTTCGCCATTGAATCTACGTGCTCCTGGATTTCAGCCTGAACAGTCGCATCATTCCACTGTTCAGTTTGAAATCCAGATTAGGCAGAGATGGATTACGGCATGGATCAGTATGGATTATCTTCTCGTCGGACAGGTGAGGAATATGCTTATTATTTTTTGTCTTTTACAGGGTACATGGGCTTTGATGGATTATAGGCATATAAGGTGGGTACAACTTTGTTTTGTCTTTTAATAAATTTGTAAAACAGGGTGTCACGCACCCGCTTCTCAGCACGTAACTTGGGTTTGCCTGCAAGGCTTAATCTATCTCCTCTCACTCAGTCCAGCATTCACCATTTGCCCTATGCTGCAATGGGAGCATAAATCACACCCCGACACAGACCACGCACCCCCGCTTCATTCACGCTGCCACCAATCACTGAACCCCCCTTGTGATGAGTCCCGGAAGTACAACAGTCTACCAATCAGCAGGGTCACACACGCTAAGGCTATGGATTTTTTGTAGAGCATACAAGGTTCAAACTTATTAAAGTTTTAAGCTTTACTAGGAAAGGTACAGTGCTCACAATAAAAGGATATACAAAATATGGAAATAAAAAGAGACATACAAATAGCAAAATAGTTATAAAAACAAAATGGAGAAACTTACAGAAATACCTAAACCTTGCAGTCTGGTATTCTGCTCCCTGAGGGGGGGGGGGGGGATTAATATGAAATGGATCACATCAGCTTGGCTGTCCCTCAGTCTGTGAATGGGCAATATCCAAGAAGTATGGTTTCTCCTTGTGGCTTTAAGTCTCCTCATCTCGGCATGCTTAGCATGTCATTCTCCGCAAGGAGAATCGATATTTCTTGGATATCGGTCAGACGCCTCTCACACAGCCAAACCAGATCTCACACTCTGCACTGATGAGGACTAGTACCCTGAAACAGTGTCTGCAAATTGAGATTCTGGTTTGGCTTTTTTATCCCAAATCATGTAACACGGCTCGTTAAAGGGTCGACATTGACTGTTAGGATTAGTACTTCCAGTAGGTGGCACTAGAGTTCTAGTCCTCTTCCTCCTGCAGAGACAATTTGTGTAAGGGCCTAATTTATAGGTTTAGCCTGCAGATCAGATTTTTTAGAACAACCCCTCATGTTAATACTCTAAATCCTGGTTTGTGACTGGACCACAGCTACTTTACTAATGAATACATTATTTTTTTTTTTTTAAGGTTCTTGGCTTAGCTTTTCTTTCCCATAGTAAATACAAATTGTCAGTCTGCAAATACAGTAGGTCCCATTTGGCATCTGCCCTTAAGACATCAGAGGGATGAAATGTCCCAATTCTGTGTGTTCTCAGGAAAGCCCCCTGGGGTCGGAGACCAGGAAACTGCCTTTTCTCAGGAGAACATATGTGTGACCTTTGTGAAGAGCTGCAATCTGGAAACATGCTAGGTAACTGCCGGCCATACATATTTTCACTACACAGGATGTGGAGTTTTATTTCAAATAATTGATTTTATTCTTGCTGTGTATTTATTTCAAAACTTACTATGGTGTAGTAATGGGGGCGTCTTATAGACGCCTCTTCATTACAAACTCATGGGCTTGATGTCAGCTGACAATACAAAGCTGACATCAACCCCAACTCTATTACTTCACTTGTCACCACCACGGGGAAAGTGGGAAGAGTAAGGTTAAGTGCCATCTTATGGATGCACCTTTTCTGGGGTGGCTGAGGGCTGGTGTTGGTAGCCTGGGGGGAGAAGGAAACAATATCTCTGGCCTCTTCCCAGGCTATTAATATGAACCCACAGCTGTCTGCTTAGCCTTTGCTGGTCTTAATTTATAGGGGGACCTTACGTCATTTTCTTTTCTGGGATACCCCGTAAACTCACCAGTAAAGGCTGAACAAACAGCTGTAAACTGTTATTAATAGCCTGGGAACCTTTTGGGATATTGCCCTTTTTCTTAGATTTATTACAATCAGCCCCCGGCTGTGGGCTTTCCCTCTTTAAGTTATGAAAACTAACACAGGAGCCCATGCCATTTTTTAATGTAATTCTTGATTTTACAAAGTATGTACACAGTTAAAAACATATTCAAATCACTCCCTTTATTCCCCATTAAAAACCAAGATAATATAAAGGAAAAATGCCGTCCGATCTATTAAAATATAGAAATAATTAACCCGATCAGTAAACACTATAAACAAAAAAATTCAGTAATGCTAAAATTAGGTTTTTTGGTTTTTGCAATACCTAAAAAAATGCTCTAAGAAGCGATAAAAACATCTATCCCAAAATGGCATTAATAAAACATCTTGTCGTCTCTCCCTGCAAAAAATAAATCAGCAACACAGCTCCACTGAAAAGACAAAAATTTATGGGATCAGGAAAATGGTGATAACACTCCAAAAAGTTTTTTGGGAAAACTTTTAATAATTTTATCACCACTAAATAAAGAAACAGGACTTCTTTGGTATTCCCGTAACTGTACTGATGAGCAGAATCATACTGCACGGTCAGTTTACCACAAAATGTACATCGTAAAAGCAATTCCTAAAAAACCTATTTTCCTGTACACTATGTGGTAAAATGAATGCTGTCTTTCAAATAGGTATGGCTATGGGAAGGAAGGGAGGAAAAAATGAAAAAGCAAAAACAGAAATTGGCTGTGTCGAGAAGGGTTTAACCCCTTAGGCCTGTTTCACACCAGTTGTTTGACGTCAGTTGAAATCCGCCAAAATGTTAAAAAACTGATCCGTTTGACAACAAACGGATGCACCGGATCCTTTTTTGTGACGGATCCGCTTCAGCCACCAATGTCTGAAATCTAAAGCAATAGGAAGAGAGAGAGAGAGATTTTCTGCTGCCAGAACAGGTTTTGGAGTTCTTCCAGGCATGCTCAGTATAAAAAGCGGAATCCGTTGGCGGATTCCGTCAATTAACAGTTTGCAATGGATCAGTCTCCCATAGGCGTCCATTATAACGCATGGCGGACAGTGACGGATCCGTTGCTATCCGCTGTTTTAACGCAGACAAAAAAAGGTTTATTGTCCGTCCACTCCAGACAGCGGACACCAAAATTATGATGGATCCGTCAAAAAATGGATGCAACGGACCATCTGTCAAAATCTGCCGCTAATGCAAGTCTATGGGAAATAAGGCGGATCCGCCAAAAAAAATGGCAGATCCGTTTTTTTCTAAAAACGGCGGATTTTGACTGACTTCAAACAATTGAAGTGTGAAACAGGCCTTAATGACCAAGTCAATTTTTACAATTCCAACCAGTTACTTTATGTGGTTATAGCTTTGGAACACTTCAACCTATCCCACTGTTCTGAGACTTTTTTTTCTGACATATTGTACTTTATGTTAGTGGTAAAATTTATTTGATATAACTTGCGTTTATTTAGGAAAAAAAATTGGAAATTTGTCAAAAATTTTGAAATTTTTAATTTTTGTGGCGTCACATAAAATAGTTAATAAATAACATTTCCCACATGTCTACTTTACATCAGCACATTTTTTTTTTTGTTAGGAAGTTATAAGGGTTAAAAGTTGACCAGTGATTTCGAATTTTACCAACAAAATTTACAAATCCATTTTTTAGGGACCACCTCACATTTGAAGTGAGTTTGGGGGGGTCAATATGACAGAAAATACCCAAAAGTGACACCATTCTAAAAACTGCACCCCTCAAGGTGCTCAAAATCACATTCAAGAAGTGTATTAACCCTTCAGATGCTTCACGAGAACTAAAGCAATGTGGAAGGAAAAAAAAATGAACATTTTACTTTTTTCACAAAAAAAATTACTTTGGGACCAATTTTTTTTAATGCTCACAAGGTTATTAGGACAAAATGGACCATAAAATTTGTTGTGCAATTTCTCCTGAGTATGCCGATACCCAGTATGTGGGGGAAAGCCACTGTTCTGATGCACGGAAGGGAAGGAGCGTCATTTGACTTTTGGAATGCAAAATTTTATGGAATAATTAGTGGATGCCATGTCACGTCTGAAGAGCCCCTGATATGCCTAAAGAGTGGAAACCCCCCCACAAGTGATACCATTTTGGAAAATAGACCCTTTATGGAACTTATTTAGATGTGCATGAACCCACATGTGCTTCACAGAAGTTTATAACGTAGAGCCGTGAAAATTAAAAATAAAAAATAAAAAAAATTTCCCACAAAAATCTTTTTGAGCTACAAATTTTGTATTTTCACAAGGGCAAAAGGAGAAAATGGACCCCAAAGTTTGTTGTGCAATTTTTCCTGAGTAAGCTGATACTCCCGCATGTGGGGGAAACCACTGTTTGGGCGCATTGGAATCAATGGTGGGCACCATGTCACGTTTGAAGACCCCTGATGTACCTAAACAGTGGAACTCCTAATTCTAACTCTAACCCTAACCCCAGCACACCCCTAACCCTAATCCCAACCCTAACCATAACCCTAACCCCAACAAACCCCTAACCATAACCCTAACCCCAACAAAAACCCTAGCTTCAATCTTAACCTTAGCCCCAACCCTAACCCTACCCTAGCCCAACCCTATTCCCCAACCCAATCCTAACCCTACTCTAACCCACACTAATCCCAACCCTAGCTCTAGCCCCAACCCTAGCCCTAATGGAAAAATAGAAATACATTTTTTTTTTATTTTTACATAACTATGGTGATAAAGGGGGGGGGGTTGATTTACTATTTTTTTTTTTTATTTTGATCATGGTTATAGGGTCTATCACAGTGATCAAAATGAACCAATAGAAAAATGTACTATTGTTACCAGGCGCCGTCCAGTAGATCTCGGCTAGCGCACTGCGCATGTGCTATTTTTTCCTGGAAGATGCAGACGGCCGAAGGGCAAGACGGGGGATGCAGAAGAATCCAGGGACACTGGAGGTACCAGGGGGCTCGGGGGACCCCATTTCTCTCTCCTCTAATGTGCTAGATCATTTTTTGCAGTCACCGTTATTCCGTGTATAACAGTGAACGCAACACTGGGGGTCGGTAAAAACTGACCTGAATCATGTTCTCTGGGGTCTCAGCTACCCCCGGTAACCGAGAATATCCAACGCTGGGGGGCGCTATAATCTTATTTCTCAGTGCCATTAAAAAGCGGCGCTGAGGAATAAGTACCCTTGACTGCCGACATTAAAAGACCTATCGGTGGTCATTAAGGGGTTAACCGTGGGAACAACTGTTCATAGCAACACTTTTTTAAGCAATTGGGAGAGCATTTATTGAAGCTGTGTGCTCTAAAGGATAATGAAGTAATTTCTTCTGAATTTATGAAAAAATATATTTTGCAAAATTAAAGGGTATCGGTCAGGAAACAAAAAACGGTACTCAACGGTGGCTAAAATTTAAACACACGTTATCAATAATCCACAGGATAGGTGATAACTTACTGATTGGGAAGGGTCCCGTCGGCTGAGACAAGCATCGATTAGTAGAACAAGGAATTTTATAATTAGGCACTACCATTTATACTGTCACTTACTTCCTAGGGGCTTCTGGCTCAGGGACAGGGTTCTCTTCCTTCACTTCCATTTTTACTTCTACAGGGGCTGTCTCTTCTCTGGAACGCGGACCTCGACGTCTGGAGCCAGTAGGTGACCTAAGAAAGAATTTTAGCCATGCACAGTTTAATAACTGCAGTAGCACTACACAAATAGAGAAAATAATTTATTAGTTATACCTTTCTAAACTGTGCTGTAATGAGCAAAAGTAACATGGGACCAGAGCAAGATAAGGTATGGTTGCTTGGGGTTGACCCCCAAAGTCCAAAGCACTATCAAAAGTGAGGTGTTTAAAGGGTGTTTTTAAGACATTATTAAGACATTAATGGGAGAAGAAAGGATCAATGCAATAAGGATAAGCATTGCATTGATCCTTTCTTCTTCCATTCATGTAAATGTTCCTTTTATGCAGGGTGTAGCTCCTGATTTAGTATTACCGTATATACTTGTGTATAAGTCGACCCAAGTATAAGCCGAGTCACCTAATTTTGCTACGAAAAACTGGGAAAACGTATTGACTCAAGTATAAGCCTGATATGCATTGTCCCCTCATCCCCATCATGGTATGCATGGCCTCCTCATCCCCATCCTTGTCTGCATGGTCCTCATCCCTGTCCCAATATGCACGGCCTCCTCATCCCCGTACTTATCTGCATGGTTCATCATCCCTGTCCTGGTATGCATGGTTCCTCATCCCTATACTTGTATGCATGCCCACCCCATGAGAAAAGCATAAAAAAAAACCCTCCTATTTACCTTCTCTGCGGGCCCTCACAGCATCTTGTTCCGGTGCCAGCAGCTCCTGCAGCCGGCCGATCATGTGTTTCCACTCATTAAGGGAATGAATATTCACTAGGGTGACCGCAAAAAATCGATGTCGGAATTTTGTCCGTCTGGACCCCACAAAACGATTCCCCTTTCCAGATATTGAGATAGCCAAAATTTGAGCTCGATCAAACGACGTTAACCCGTGCCGCTCGTCGCTCAAAGTTTGAAAAAATCCAAATTGAGGTATTTTAAGATTTAGGTATTTTGCATAGTCTGTTAGACTATAAAGAATGTGACAACAACATTGCAGAAATAGCCCTGACCAAATTTTCGAACCATTTGTGGTATTTGAATGCAGAGTTGGTGGGATTATCGTTTTTTGATCCCACCATTACAGACAATGAAAAGTTGTTAATGGCTAATAAATTGCTCAGTAGCACAGATGAACCATCAGAGCACGCTAGGGTTGTAAATCCAAAAGTTAGGAAAGAAAAATTAAAAGAGGTAGGAAGTAACCGACTTTAACGACCTTCTGACAAAAGATGAAGAACAAAAGCAATATGTCCTGCAAGTTGTAAGCAAATGCCGAGCATTATATTCTGACGTTTCAAAAACTACTTTAACAAAAGCTCTAGAATAGATTAGATAACTATGTAAAATTATCAACTCATGTAAGTTAGCGTGCTCTGATGGTTCACCTGTGCTACTGAGCAATTTATTAGCCATTAACAACTTTTCATTGTCTGTAATGGTGGGATCAAAAAACGATAATCCCACCAACTCTGCATTCAAATACCACAAATGGTTCGAAAATTTGGTCAGGGCTATTTCTGCAATGTTGTTGTCACATTCTTTATAGTCTAACAGACTATGCAAAATACCTAAATCTTAAAATACCTCAATTTGGATTTTTTCAAACTTTGAGCGACGAGCGGCACAGGTTAACGTCGTTTGATCGAGCTCAAATTTTGGCTCTCTCAATATCTGGAAAGGGGAATCGTTTTGTGGGGTCCAGACGAACAAGATTCTGACATTTTTTCCCCCCCATATGAGATCCGGTCACCCTAATATTCACCTCTCTCCACTCAGTGGGACACGTGATCACACGGCCGCCTGAGTTGCTGGAAGTCAAAATAGATGCCACGAAGTCAGGCAGGGAAGGCAAGGAGGAGGTTTTTTGGCTTTTTTTTTTTTTTTTTTTTTTACAGCTGCTGGAAGCTGGCGACTGCCGCTGTAACTGTGCGTGCTATAAGAGAAATGAATATCCATTGCCAGTGCAACCGCCTACCTCTCACTGCGATTAATTTCACTGCGTATAATTAATGTCCTGAAGGCTATACAGACCAGTCTGACAAAAATTTCTAAACTAAAGCAGCATCTAGAGTGCTCATACACAGGATGAATATTACAAGAAACAGGTAATGTCAGTTAAACAACCCTTATTTCAGCTGGAGTAACTGATCATTAATGTGCATGGTGAAGAGTCCACTTTCCCCCAATGACAGATGTCAGCGGAAGGAAATGTTGGGTTTGCTGGCTGTCAACATGCCTGATCCTTCATCCTTACAGAGGACAAGCTATTTCCAGATGAGGCTCTCCCATAAAATGACCGTGTACATGTATGTAGAGGACCAAATGTGCATAGTGCAGCAGTTACCTACGGTGGACGGCCAGAAGTGGTTGGTAACTATACAGATTGCAGACCCCTGATCTTACCACACAAAGCCGTGGAGTGTGCCTACGATGAACCTAGACGCCTCGTCACGGCCGGAGGACTACATAAGCCTAAAGCAAGAAAAAGGAAAACTGCCCCAGAGCAGACCCCAAAGGAATAGATAGCCCCCAAACATGTATTGACGGTGAAACAAGATGAAGGCACAAACACAGGCAGGAAAATAGGCTGAGCAAATGATGGGGCCCAAACTAACTGGACAGGAAAGGAAAGGGAAGACACTGTCTGCAACCTGCAAAAAACCCTATAAAAATAATTTCCAACACTTCTGATCGCAAAATTAACCCTGAAGTCACTAGACTTCTCCCACTATATCAGCACTCTGAAATATTCTGAGACAGAGCAAAAAGAGACCGAACTAGTAAGGGACAAAAAGCCAATTGGCAAAATACTGATAAATAAGAGTGGAAATTCAGCTCAGCCCCCAGCCGGGGCTGGCAGACCACACAAAAAACTGAATAGACCAACAAAATCAAGTGTGAACATTAGCAGAAAAACTTAGCTTTAGATGACTGGAACAGAGCTGAAAACCAAGAGCTGACAAGCCAGAAGGAATCACCAGCAACTGAATAGGGCGTCGGCTGTCTTAAATCCAATCTGAGAATCCTGAGATCCAATCGTCATCCTCATTCTCAGGTGGCAGATCTCCACCGATCAAACCAGCCGCACCACCTCCCATCACCACCAGAGGGAGTCCAGAAGGGGAACTCACAACTGGTGAACCAGAGAATGAACTCACAACAGGAGACAATGGGAAAAGGAGGATAAGGAAAGTTGCCTGTAAACATGCCCGATTATTTGTTTTAACAGAAGACAAAATACCACGGGATGAGTCTGGCACCAAGAATACTCCCTTTTATCTATTGAACTGAGCATGCACGTGCGTGAAGGGTTGAATGATAAAGATAACAATGGTGTTCAACCAACTTCAGACTTTGCAGTGCTCTTAGATCTTCATGTCCAGTTCCTTTTATGAAGCCTTTCCCTTCATGGCCTAGTTCACTAACAAAAATGCATCAATTTATGGGAAAATACAGCTGTGGTGGAAAGCAGCAGCTGGGGCTATATTTCTACACTTTGCAGGCTACACTTCTCCCTGTTAGTGCACATCTGGGGTCACGTATCACAGGGCTTTGTCAGCTAGTACGTTTCCTCAACAGACACATTTATCAAAAATAGCATCATGGCATCCCCATTCTGACTGTACTCACTTTAACCCCTTTGAGACCTTGCCCTTTTTCATTTTTGCGTTTCTGATTTTTGCTCCTCTTCTTCCCAGAGCCATAACTTTTTTATTTTCAATCAATGTGGCCATATGGGGGTTTGTATTTTGTGGGACGAATTGTACTTTTGATCGACACCATTGGTTTTACCATATTATGTACTCAAAAATGGGAAAAAAATTCCAAGTGCGGTGAAATTGCAAAAAAAAAGGACAATTCCGCAACTTTTTTTGGATTTTGTTTTAGCCATGTTTACCAAATGCCAAAACTGACCTGCCATTATGATTCACCAGGTCATTATGAGTTCATAGACGCCAACATGTCTTTAGGTTCTTTTTTATTTAAGTGGTGAAAAAAAAAAATCCAGTTTGTTTAAAAAAAAAAAAAAAAAATCATGCCACATTCTTTGTGATCTCGGGTTGGGTGAGGGCTTATTCTTTTGCGTGGAAAGCAGACGTTTTTAATTATACCATTTTGGTGCAGATACATTCTTTTGATCGCCCGTTATTGCATTTTAATGCAAAGTCGCAGCGACCAAAAAAACGTAATTCTGGCATTTTAACTTTTTTCTCGCTACGCCGTAGCGGTCGAGTTAATTTTTTTTTTATTGATCGGGCGATTCTGAACGCAGTGATACCAAATAGGTGTATGTTTGATTTTTTTATTGTTTAATTTTGAATGGGGCAAAAGGGGGGTGATTTAAACTTTATTTTTTAAAAAAACATTTTTTGTTACTTTTGGCATGCTTCAATAGTTTCCATGGGAGACTAGAAGCTGCAATAACCCGATAGGCTCTTTTACATACAGGCTATGATCAGATCACCTGTATGTAGCAGCAGAATTGCTGACTTGCTATGAGCGCCGACCACTGGGCAGCGCTCACAGCAATCCGGCACTGACAGCCATAGAGGTCTCCAGGAGACCTCCTGGTTCTCATGCCAACCCACCGGTGACATGCTATCACGTGACAGGGATCACCAGTGGGTGCCACGGGGGTCACCAGTAGGCGCCAGGAAAGCCTAGAGAGGCCCAGCACCTGCACACTGCAGTACTTTGCTCTGTCCTCAATAGGGCAGATACGTTCGCCTGCGCAGGAGCACAATGCCGGGGAGCAATGAAGCAAGCAAGAGGGCGGCATCGCAAGAAGATGGGATGAGAGGCGCCGGATCTGGACCTGCGACACCTATTGGCCCGGATCGCCCCCCCTGGGTGAGTATAATAAAACTTATTCTTCTTCACTTGCAGGACTGAGGGCTTATCTACAGCATGATAGAATGCTGTAGCTAAGCCCTTAAAGGCAGTGGCCGTATCTTATAGAGGCCAAATCAGGTGACAGGTTCCCTTTAACCCCTTCACGACATGCGCTGTACTAGTACTGTGCAAGTTGTGTCTCCCCCTTTGATGTGGGCTCCGGCATTTTTTTAAAATGTTTTTAAAAATATAAAAAAAATAAATCACCCCACTTTCACCCCATTTGTAATAAAACAACCAAAAAAAAACAAAAATACACATATTTGGTATTGCTGCTTTCAGAATTGCCCGATCAATATAAAAAAGGATTAACCTGATTGCTAAACGGCATAACGAGAAAAAAATTCAAATCCCCAGATTTGCCGCAACACCGCATTAAAATGCAACAACGGACGATCAAAAGATCGTATCTGTACCAAAATGGTATCATTAACAATGAAATATTGAGACGCTACGGGTCTTGGAAAATGACGCAATTTATTTATTTTTTTTAACAAACTTTGGAATTTTTTTTCACCTCTTAAATAAAAGAGAACCTTGACATGTTTGGTGTCTATGAACTCGTAATGACCTGGAGAATCATAATGGCAGGGTCAGCATTTAGTGAACATAGTAAAAAAAAAATCGTTGTGGAATTGCACTTTATTTGCAATTTTACCGCACTTGAAATTTTTTTTTCGAGTACACAACATGGTAAAACCAATGGTGTCGTTCAAAAGTACAACTTGCCCCACAAAAACCAAGCCCTCACTTGGCCATATTGATGGAAAAATAAAAAAAGTTATGGTTCTGGGAAGAAGGGGAGCGATAATCAGAAATGCAAAAACGAAAAAGGGTTGAGGCATGAAAGGGTTAAAGGGAACCTGTCATGTAAAAAAAATAATCTCTTTTTATTCCTCACCTTGCCAGGTGCTGTGGTATGATCACACCATGTCCCTGCTCGGTAAGACACAGCCATTACACAGTACAAAGCAGGGGCACATTTATAAGATTATATCAGCACAGGAACATTTTATTTACACACATCCAATTGTGGATCTGTTATTCCAAGATCTAATGATTAAAACGTACTTTCTTAATAGAACAACCTCCTTTAATTCAAAAGGATGGTGGCACAGCAGAAGCACCAAGTACCTGTTCAGTTGTGGCCTGTAACTCTTATCCCTGGGATCATCTTTATAACCAATCTCTTCTTCACTTATCAACTCATCTTCATCATCGTCATCATCTTCACTGAGAAGCAGAAGTCAGTAAGGGGAAGTAAGAAGGAAGATTATAGAAATAAAAGAAGCCGGAGACAGATGGTAAAGTATGGATCATGGCCATTGATAATGTCCAATACCTTTCTATATGAGGGGGTCTGTAGGTTTCATCAGTGGGATCATCTTTATATGGAGTCTCCTCCTCACTTATTAACACATCTTCCTCATCACTGAAAAAGAGCACAAAAAAGCAAAGAACAAGCAGAAATCAAAACGTTGACACCAATAAATGATACTAACACAAAAGTTTAGCAGACATATTACCTGATTCCAGCTGTATACGATGAAGGTCCTTCATTGATCTCTGAAAGATGAAAGTCATCAAGAATAAATGTCCTTATGATTGCATTCATGGCCACAGTAATACCCATGCTGTGCTCATTATTTTAAGAACAAAGAAATTAAGCGTTAGCCATGTTACCACATCCCCTACAAAACGTTCTGTGGTTTATACAGAAAACTCATGCCAAATGGGAGCGATATTTTCAGAATATTCTACTTTACAGCCATCAACAGTATGCCATCGCTTTCATTTTCTTACCGTAGACTAGATCTTGGTCAGGCTCGGTCTTACAGATGAGCTCCAAAGTAGGGGAGTCTGTTTGTGTGCTGACACCTTCCTTCACAACTGTCCGCTTCTCCTCCCCGTCCAGGTGGGAGTCAGGAATTAATATGGGAGGCTCTCTCTCTTGTACGCCTACTTCCTCCACCTCACACTTTGGTGCTGAGAGGTGAGGTAAAAATACGGAAAGCGTGAGAGAAGAAACACAGTAATGATGAATAACAACACTAAGCAGTGGAGAGAGCTACGGGGTCTTCAAGAGGACCGGTCACAGGGTCAATATTGTTTGCACTTACTTTATCTTCGCTACAACCCCAAGTATTCAGATTTTTTTTAACTTCGCATATGCGTCATAGAGGCCTATATCTCTGGAATAGTATGGTGGATTTCAAAGAAATAAAAACAGAAATACTTAGGGAAGCAGCGGAAATAAAATATGAGCAAAAACTGGCCACTTTTGGCAGGTCCTTTAATACCCACTAAATACAATGGACCTCACAGTTTCAAGTATTAGATAAGAGAAGAAGGTCTTGTTGCCTATAATACTGTCCTGATTTAATTTTTCCCTTAAAGAGTAGAAAATGCCAAACATTTAAATAATATCAAGCCATTTATTGGTTAACTGTATTTGTAATAAAGCTGGGTGGTGAAAATGCCAAGGTCACTTGCTTTGGACTACAACCCATGTAAGCAGAAATAAAAAAATCCAAATTAGTTGTCAGCCAGCTTACTCAGAAACAGATAAACTGAATATTATACACAGAGGTGGGCTTCATTACAGCCTAGTAATCCACTTACAGACTCCTCATCATTTAGATCTGAATGTTACAGGGGATTCCGAATCGCAAAGAGGGCATGGATTAACCCCCCATACAGATGGGAACCATTGAAGACAACCATTATAGGCAGCCATTAAGAAAGCCTGGCTTTCCGAGGTCCACTTTCTGTAGCTACCAAAGTTTTACAGAAATAATTTTATTTTATAAAAGTATTAAGGAGCATTTTGGCCTGACTACTGTGAAGAAAATTAAAGAAAAAAAAAAAATGAAATATTCCGTAATCATCTATGACTAAGTTGCATTTCAGGATTGCAGAGCGGCGCTGGAAGAAAACAAATTCACAAGATGACTTCACCACACTCAAACAGGCAACACTCGATTCAAATCTGACCTCACCTCTGCTAAACAGGCCTACCTCACAACCCTCGTATCTTCCCTATCTTACAACCCAAAACAGTTATTCAAAACTTTTAACTCCCTACTCCGCCCACCACTGCCTCCTCCAACATCCCTCATCTCTGCCGAGGACTTTGCCACACACTTCAAAAAAAAAGATTGACCAAACACGGCAAGTCTTCATCGCTCAACCACCACAACCCCTTTGTATACCAGACCAATGCCCAAACCCCATAACCTCACTCTCCAACATCACTGAAGGGGAGCTTAATCGTCTCTTCTCCAAATCGCACCTCACAACCTGTGCACTCAACCCCATCCCATCCCACCTCACCACCACACTTATCCCATCCCTAACCCACCTCTTCAACCTATCACTAACGTCCGGTACCTTCCCTTCTGCTTTCAAACATGCCACAATCACGCCTATCCTAAAAGCCAACCCTCGACCCAACCGCTATGTCCAGCTATCGCCCAATATCGTTGCTCCCATTCGCTTCCAAACTCCTGGAACAGGACATCCATGCTGAACTTTCCTCCCACCTCTCATCTAACTTGCTCTTTAACAATCTACAATCTGGTTTCCGCCCCCATCACTCCATTGAGACAGCCCTGACCAAAATTACTAACGACCTACTTACTGCCAAATCAAATGGACAATACTCTATACTGCTTCTAGACCTGTCCTCTGCATTCGACACAGTTGACCACTGCCTCCTACTACAGATCCTCTCCTCCTTCGGCATCAAAGGTTTTGCCCTATCCTGGATCTCCTCATACCTTTTCAACCGCACATTCAGCGTCTCCCACTCCCACACCACCTCCTCATCCCACCCTCTCTCTGTTGGAGTCCCCCCAAGGCTCTGTTTTAGGACCCCTACTCTTCTCAATCTATACACGTGGTCTGGGGCAACTCAAAGTCCACTACCACCTTTATGCTGATGACACTCAGATCTACCTCTCTGGCCCAGACGTCACCTCTCTGCTGTCCAGAATCCCAGAGTGTCTATCAGACATATCCTCCTTCTCCTCCTCTCGCTTCCTCAAGCTCAATGTGGACAAATCTGAACTCATCATCTTTCCTCCATCTCACAGATCTTCCTTACCCGACCTAGCTATAACAATTAATGACATCACACTTTCCCCGGTACCAGAAGTCCGCTGCCTCGGAGTAACCTTTGACTCTGCCCTGTCCTTCAAACCGCACATCCAAGCTCTTTCTACCTCCTGTTGCCTCCAGCTCAAAAATATTTCCAGAATCCGTCCTTTCCTCAACCCTCAATCTACTAAAATGCTTGTGCACGCCCTCATCATTTCCCACCTCGACTACTGCAACATCCTTTTCTGTGGTCTCCCTGCTAACACCCTCACACCTCTCCAGTCCATCCTTAACTCTGCCGCCCAACTAATTCATCTCTCTCCTCGCTACTCCTCCGCTTCTCCCCTCTGCAAATCTCTTCACTGGCTCCCATTCCCTCAGCGTATCCAGTTCAAATTACTAATACTGACCTACAAGGCCATCTATAACCTGTCTCCCCCATATGTCTCTGAACTAAACTCCCGATACCTTCCCTCATGTAATCTCCGGTCCTCCCAAGACCTCCTTCTCTCCTCCACACTTACTCGCTCCTCACCCAACCGACTCCAAGACTTCTCCCGAATAGCCCCTATTCTCTGGAATTCTTTGCCCCAACAAGTCCGACTATCAACCACATTTGGATCCTTCAGACAGAACCTGAAAACCCACCTCTTCAAGAAAGCCTACAGCCTGCAATGACCCCGCTACCTCCTTCTCTCTCACCACTACCGGTGATATCACCTCAACCAACACCGGAACTGCTGCAACCCACCAACCTACTGTCTCCTTCCCCACCATCCTGTAGCATGTAAGCCCGAAAGGGCAGGGTCCTCTCTCCCCTCTGTATCAGTCTGTCATTGTTAGTTTGTTTACTGTAAGTGATATCTGTAATTTGTATGTAACCCCTTCTCATGTACAGCACCATGGAATCAATGGTGCTATATAATAATAATAATAATAATAATAATAATAATAATAATATCAGCTATTTTTTCCACGCCAAAGTTTGGTATCTCACACACAACTAAAAAAATGTTTTCAAATTCTTGAATTTCAAACTAGCGCTAAGGAGACATGATATAATGACGGAAGCTTTCTCCAGGATTGTCCCCCAATATTAATTGAACTGGTTGTATGCCACCCTCATCATAATCAAGAACTGGGCCATGTAGATAATAATGAGCACGACCCTCATCTCAGCATCACTGATGAGATACGGATAAGTGCCAAATTATCACCTATAAATAGGATAGTTAATAACCTGCTGGTCACTAGAGATCCTCATTGCTGAAGCCACCACCAATCTTGATAATGGGGCTTTCTGGAGTGCCCAGTTTTCATTGATTGATGGTCACACATGCCCACCATCCTTTATTCATTGCCTATTGGACTGCTGAGATAGGTGATAGCACAGTGTCTATCTCTAGCAACTGCATAGAAAATCAAGCGGTGGTGGGCATGTGAGACCACCTCTACATGCAAACGTGACACTCAAGAGCCAAGTTGTCAAAAATGGTGGAATCCCCAGCAGCTAGCTACTTATCACCAATTTATGGGATGGATGATAGCTTGAACTTTTGGTACAACTCCTTACTGTCATTGAAAAAAGTAACTGTACCTCTACCATTAAGTCTTCATATGGCAAGAGCTAGTAGCAACTGACCCACTAACAATAAGCCCAGACAACCTAATTAAAGACCTCCTAAATCCAAGTACGTTCCATCTCTGCCCATACAGCCTGATGGACAGCTGCAGCTTGTATTAAGCAGTGCGAGATTGCCGCAGCAGACAGGTGGAAGAAAACAGAGACGTTAGGTGGGCGAAGACTCGATTTAAAAAGAATTTGTCAATAAGTTCAATTCCCCCAAACTGCATTTACGGGAATGCAGGTCTTTGAAATGTAAGTCAATCAACCCTTTCATATCTTCTGTTACTGCATTTCCAAGTAATCGTAATTTCAATTCATATGCAAATGAGAAATTAGGTGCTCTGGGTGTGGCAAGACACAGGACTTCAGAAGCCACTGCCTCCCAATGTTGTGCACCTGCCAAGCACCTGATAGATAACGCATGGTCTCACTGTCAGAGGCTCCTGTGTGCTGGGTCACTCCCAGAGCACTTAGGTTATGTGCACACGTTGCAGATTCTGCTGCGTTGTACAGTACCATTAATGTCTATGAGAAATTAAAAACGCTGTGCACATGCTGCGGATTTTCTGCGGATTAAGGGTGTGTGCACACGCTGCGGAATGCTCTGCGGATTTTTCCGCGCAGATTTAGTAAAATCCACAGGTAAATGCGCAGGTCAGAAGAATTGACATGTCAATTCTTTCTGCGGATTTGAAACAGCAGCAAATCTGCGTGGAAATTCTGCAGCAGGTGCACTGCGGTTTTCATTTTACATAGAAAATAAAAGGTACTGTACAACGCAGCAGAATCCGCAGTGTGCACACACCCTTAAATCCGCAGCATGTCAATTCTTTGTGCGGATCTGCAGCGTTTTGACACCTGCTCCATTATAGGAATCCGCAGGGGAAAACTGCACCAAATCTGCAGGTAAAACACAGGTCATTTGACCTGTGGATTTACCTGCGGATTTGGAAAAATCTGCAACATGTGCACATATTCTTAATGCCTCATTTGCATATTAATAAAAATATCAATTACTAGCGAATACAGCAACAGATAGAAGATATAAAAGGTCTTGATGGAATTGTAGTTTAAAGACCTCAATATCATATGTGGGCTGTGTTGGACTTACTGACAGATTACCTTCAAACTTCCATATGTAAAATGTGTTGTCAGATTTCATTACGAGGTCAATATGAAATATACAGCCATTATGAAATTAATTTTCACAGTAAGTATACCAGCCCCATCAGATATGCAAGATCTATTAAGCTCCTTAAAGGAACATGTCACCAGAAAAAAATGATATTAACGTGCAGATACCTGGTTAATCTGCAGATTAATAGCGTTACTAACCTGCCTGGTGCCCGCACATAGCCAAACGCTATGGGGAGAAAGTGAACTTTATTCTCCCCGGCAGCATTCTGTTTAGTCACCGCTCTGAGTATAGAGAGCTGCAGCTGTGACTGACTGACAGCCGGCCCCAATGCAGAGCCAGTGTCAGCCAGTCAGTGGCGGGGGCGCTGTTACTGTCGCCGCTCTCTATACTCAGAGAGGTGACTGAGACAGAATGCTGCCGGGGAGAATAAAGTTCACTTTCTCCTCACAGTGTTCAGATGCGTGCAGGTACAGGGCAGGTTAGTAACGCTAACGTATCTGCAGGCTAATAGCGTTTTGCTGCTGACAGATTCCTGTCAAGTATGCACACAATATTCATTATTGCGTTTCTTCCTCCCCTTCTTCCCAGAGCAATAACTTTTTAATTTTTTTCAGCCAGATAGCAGTGTGAGGGCTTGTATCTGTTCGGAAGACATTGAGTTATGAATAAAACATTCGATTCTAATACACAATGTACTGAAAAGTTCCTAGCGGGATGAAATGCTAAAAAAAAAAAAATGCAATTGCAACATTTTTTTTTTTTTTTTTCGTTTTAATGGTATTCATTTCATGGTGAACACCTGGACACTTGATTATCCCAGTCAGTACAATTCTGGCGATACTAAGTTTGTATAAAAAAAAAACAAACAAAAAAAAAAAAACAGTTCATAAAAAATAAATAAATAATATTGATTTGTGTCGCCGTTTTGCGAGACCCACACTTGGGCTATGTGAGGGCTTGTTTTTCTGCATGATGATACATGTGTTTTGACTGCTTTTTATTTCATTTCTTTTTTTATGGAGGACTGGTGACTGAAATACCCCAATTCTGACGGTTTGATTTTTTCTCTCTTTATGACTTTGTGTATTTTATGTTCTTTATAAACCTGACAATACCACCTAGTTTTACAATTTATTTTTAAAATAAAAAGTCGTTTTGAAAGTCAGAAAGAAGGGAGAGTTGATTTTTTGCTATAACTGAAATAAACTTTTTTTCTTTCGATTTTTTTACATTATCTTACAGTCTCCTCGGGGCATATGAACCTGCCGATCATCTGATCACTTCCATTATATACCGCAATGCCATAGTATGACAGTATATAGTGAGGATCATGGCTGAGCTCCACATGCGTGCCAACATGGCATTGATGGGTGCCTTCATCCTTGGTAACCCATCGCATGGAGCCACTGCACGCAAGCACAGGATAAATTTCCATGCCGCTTTTAGAAGGCGACAGCGGCATCTACATGGTCACCAGCAGCAATCGGAGCTTGGTTATGCAACGTAGCCAGCATCTACTGCGTGTGGCATCAGCAATGACCAACCTGTATGTCCTTATGCATTCAAGGGTTAATCATGTATGCCGCTTTTACAGCACAATTTGGTGACA
The DNA here is from genome assembly GCF_039654945.1 of Dendrobates tinctorius. Taxonomy (NCBI): domain Eukaryota; kingdom Metazoa; phylum Chordata; class Amphibia; order Anura; family Dendrobatidae; genus Dendrobates; species Dendrobates tinctorius. The sequence goes on along the minus strand of NW_027361975.1, from coordinate 3,360,671 downwards.
GATGCGATTTAAAGGGGAAGGATCTTTATATGTGCTAGTTGTACACAGAGCTGCAGGGTAGTGGTGCCAATCTGACGCTCCTGCCAATGATGTGGTCACTCCCACAGGGGCGTGATACCGTGGAGAGAGGGCCGACTAGTCACAGCCCTCATAGGAAACAGACAATAAAAATGCTTTTTTAAAGCCTGGAAAAGGAAAATGGGACAAGATATACTGCAAAAATCACAGGCATTTAAGTAAAGCCCAAACTATATGGAGCCAGGCCAATGCGCAAGGAGGCGAGGAAGGTCCACCGGGAAAGCGGCTTCCGCACGTAACATGGGACACAGCGGCAGGAACATGCCCAACGTACCTTTATTGGCCAGCATGTCGTCGTCCAGGAAGCTGGAAGTGGAAAGCACAGGGGTTAGTGCACATCCTACTATGCAGACAGCGCTGCCCCCCATAGCACGAGCAAGGCATCACACTAGTGACCAGGATGTGGGGCGCACCCTGCACACCTCACAAATGCAAATCAGCACTGCAGCCACGCCCAATATGTTAATAAACACGCCCACAACCTTTCAGCCTGCCCCGGCCTCGCCCTTCCCAACACTGCTGTAGATTCCAGAGCAGCCCCTCTGCCGTGACGTCTTCACCTGTGCCTGCCCCCAAGACCTAGCTCCTCCTCCTCCCCAGGCATTTCCCGGCGGCTTCTCCTCCTCCGCGGACACTCCGCCTTCCTTCGGCGGGAGGAGCCCCCAGACACAATCTCATCTTCCACGGCCGCCCCCTCGGCCCCTGCTGCCCGCTTCGGGCGGCCCCGCGGCTCCGGCCCTCCCGGCATCCGTCCGTCAGCCAGTTCGTTCTCTGTATGCTGCATTGCGCAGGCGCGGAGCTCCCCCTCCGGGTCAGCGCACTTACGTCACTTCGCGTGTACACCCCTTTTGCTTACGGCTTGGGACCGACTGCGCTTGTGCGAAACGCATACCGCTTTCGCCTGCAACGCACTGCGCATGCACAACAGTTTCAATGTCGCTAAGCTTGAGCTGTGCTGCCCCCACTTCGTTCAGTTACGGAAAAGCTGATTGGACGGTCCTTGAGGAGGTGGGGAGATTGAGCTAAAAATTAATACGCATGCTCTGATCCAATAAACGATGTGCTTTGCCTTCTGGGAGTTGTAGTTTCATGAAAGTTTCAGCGTTTTTTTTTAACTAAAATAACTTTGTTGCAAATAGGCAATACACGGAACTTGCATGCGTATTGAAAATGAGTGCTGTAGGGAAGAAGAGAATGCGCGAGCTTGTGTGTGCGGAATCTGCCTGTGTGCAGCAGTAGCAGTGTGTGTAGTATCTGGCTGAGGACAGTATGAGCCTGTGTATGCAGCTGTGGCTTGTGTGTGCGGAATCTGCCTGTGTGCAGCAGTAGCAGTGTGTGTAGTATCTGGCTGAGGGTAGTATGAGCCTGTGTATGCAGCTGTGGCCTGTGTGTGCAGAATCTGCCTGTGTGCAGCAGTAGCACTGTGTGTAGTATCTGGCTGAGGACAGTATGAGCCTGTGTATGCAACTGTGGCCTGTGTGTGCGGAATCTGCCTGTGTGCAGCAGTAGCAGTGTGTGTAGTATCTGGCTGAGGACAGTATGAGCCTGTGTATGCAGCTGTGGCCTGTGTGTGCGGAATCTGCCTGTGTGCTGCAGTAGCAGTGTGTGTAGTATCTGGCTGAGGACAGTATGAGCCTGTGTATGCAGCTATGGCCGTGTGTGCGGAATCTGCCTGTGTGCTGCAGTAGCAGTGTGTGTAGTATCTGGCTGAGGACAGTATGAGCCTGTGTATGCAGCTGTGGCCTGTGTGTGCGGAATCTGCCTGTGTGCTGCAGTAGCAGTGTGTGTAGTATCTGGCTGAGGACAGTATGAGCCTGTGTATGCAGCTGTGGCCTGTGTGTGCGGAATCTGCCTGTGTGCTGCAGTAGCAGTGTGTGTAGTATCTGGCTGAGGACAGTATGAGCCTGTGTATGCAGCTATGGCCGTGTGTGCGGAATCTGCCTGTGTGCTGCAGTAGCAGTGTGTGTAGTATCTGGCTGAGGACAGTATGAGCCTGTGTATGCAGCTGTGGCCTGTGTGTGCGGAATCTGCCTGTGTGCTGCAGTAGCAGTGTGTGTAGTATCTGGCTGAGGACAGTATGAGCCTGTGTATGCAGCTGTGGCCTGTGTGTGCGGAATCTGCCTGTGTGCTGCAGTAGCAGTGTGTGTAGTATCTGGCTGAGGACAGTATGAGCCTGTGTATGCAGCTGTGGCCTGTGTGTGCGGAATCTGCCTGTGTGCTGCAGTAGCAGTGTGTGTAGTATCTGGCTGAGGACAGTATGAGCCTGTGTATGCAGCTATGGCCGTGTGTGCGGAATCTGCCTGTGTGCTGCAGTAGCAGTGTGTGTAGTATCTGGCTGAGGACAGTATGAGCCTGTGTATGCAGCTGTGGCCTGTGTGTGCGGAATCTGCCTGTGTGCTGCAGTAGCAGTGTGTGTAGTATCTGGCTGAGGGTAGTATGAGCCTGTGTATGCAGCTGTGGCCTGTGTGTGCGGAATCTGCCTGTGTGCAGCAGTAGCACTGTGTGTAGTATCTGGCTGAGGACAGTATGAGCCTGTGTATGCAGCTGTGGCCTGTGTGTGCGGAATCTGCCTGTGTGCAGCAGTAGCACTGTGTGTAGTATCTGGCTGAGGACAGTATGAGCCTGTGTATGCAGCTGTGGCCGTGTGTGCGGAATCTGCCTGTGTGCTGCAGTAGCAGTGTGTGTAGTATCTGGCTGAGGACAGTATGAGCCTGTGTATGCAGCTATGGCCGTGTGTGCGGAATCTGCCTGTGTGCAGCAGTAGCAGTGTGTGTAGTATCTGGCTGAGGACAGTATGAGCCTGTGTATGCAATTGTGGCCTGTGTGTGCGGAATCTGCCTGTGTGCAGCAGTAGCAGTGTGTGTAGTATCTGGCTGAGGACATTATGAGCCTGTGTATGCAGCTGTGGCCTGTGTGTGCGGAATCTGCCTGTGTGCTGCAGTAGCAGTGTGTGTAGTATCTGGCTGAGGACAGTATGAGCCTGTGTATGCAGCTATGGCCGTGTGTGCGGAATCTGCCTGTGTGCTGCAGTAGCAGTGTGTGTAGTATCTGGCTGAGGACAGTATGAGCCTGTGTATGCAGCTGTGGCCTGTGTGTGCGGAATCTGCCTGTGTGCTGCAGTAGCAGTGTGTGTAGTATCTGGCTGAGGACAGTATGAGCCTGTGTATGCAGCTGTGGCCTGTGTGTGCGGAATCTGCCTGTGTGCTGCAGTAGCAGTGTGTGTAGTATCTGGCTGAGGACAGTATGAGCCTGTGTATGCAGCTATGGCCGTGTGTGCGGAATCTGCCTGTGTGCTGCAGTAGCAGTGTGTGTAGTATCTGGCTGAGGACAGTATGAGCCTGTGTATGCAGCTGTGGCCTGTGTGTGCGGAATCTGCCTGTGTGCTGCAGTAGCAGTGTGTGTAGTATCTGGCTGAGGGTAGTATGAGCCTGTGTATGCAGCTGTGGCCTGTGTGTGCGGAATCTGCCTGTGTGCAGCAGTAGCAGTGTGTGTAGTATCTGGCTGAGGACAGTATGAGCCTGTGTATGCAGCTGTGGCCTGTGTGTGCGGAATCTGCCTGTGTGCAGCAGTAGCAGTGTGTGTAGTATCTGGCTGAGGACATTATGAGCCTGTGTATGCAGCTGTAGCCTGTGTGTGCGGAATCTGCCTGTGTGCAGCAGTAGCAGTGTGTGTAGTATCTGGCTGAGGACAGTATGAGCCTGTGTATGCAGCTGTGGCCTGTGTGTGCGGAATCTGCCTGTGTGCAGCAGTAGCAGTGTGTGTAGTATCTGGCTGAGGACAGTATGAGCCTGTGTATGCAGCTGTGGCCTGTGTGTGCGGAATCTGCCTGTGTGCTGCAGTAGCAGTGTGTGTAGTATCTGGCTGAGGACAGTATGAGCCTGTGTATGCAGCTGTGGCCTGTGTGCGCGGAATCTGCCTGTGTGCAGCAGTAGCAGTGTGTGTAGTATCTGGCTGAGGACAGTATGAGCCTGTGTATGCAGCTGTGGCCTGTGTGTGCGGAATCTGCCTGTATGCAGCAGTAGCAGTGTGTGTAGTATCTGGCTGAGAAGAGTATGAGCCTGTGTATGCAGCTGTGGCCTGTGTGTGCGGAATCTGCCTGTGTGCTGCAGTAGAAGTGTGTGTAGTATCTGGCTGAGGACAGTATGAGCCTGTGTATGCAGCTGTGGCCTGTGTGTGCGGAATCTGCCTGTGTGCAGCAGTAGCAGTGTGTGTAGTATCTGGCTGAGGACAGTATGAGCCTGTGTATGCAGCTGTGGCCTGTGTGTGCGGAATCTGCCTGTGTGCAGCAGTTGCAGTGTGTGTAGTATCTGGTTGAGGACAGTATGAGCCTGTGTATGCAGCTGTGGCCTGTGTGTCCGGAATCTGCCTGTGTGCAGCAGTAGCAGTGTGTGTAGTATCTGGCTGAGGACAGTATGAGCCTGTGTATCCAGCTGTGGCCTGTCTGTGTGGAATCTGCCTGTGTGCTGCAGTAGCAGTGTGTGTAGTATCTGGCTGAGGACAGTATGAGCCTGTGTATGCAGCTGTGGCCTGTGTGTGCGGAATCTGCTTGTGTGCAGCAGTAGCAGTGTGTGTAGAATCTGGCTGAGGACAGTATGAGCCTGTGTATGCAGCTGTGGCCTGTGTGTGCGGAATCTGCCTGTGTGCAGCAGTAGCAGTGTGTGTAGTATCTGGCTGAGGACAGTATGAGCCTGTGTATGCAGCTGTGGCCTGTGTGTGCGGAATCTGCCTGTGTGCAGCAGTAGCAGTGTGTGTAGTATCTGGCTGAGGACAGTATGAGCCTGTGTATGCAGCTGTGGCCTGTGTGTGCGGAATCTGCCTGTGTGCAGCAGTAGCAGTGTGTGTAGTATCTGGCTGAGGACAGTATGAGCCTGTGTATGCAGCTGTGGCCTGTGTGTGCGGAATCTGCCTGTGTGCAGCAGTAGTAGTGTGTGTAGTATCTGGCTGAGGACAGTATGAGCCAGTGTATGCAGCTGTGGCGTGTGTGTGCGGAATCTGCCTGTGTGCAGCAGTAGCAGTGTGTGTAGTATCTGGCTGAGGACAGTATGAGCCTGTGTATGCAGCTGTGGCCTGTGTGTGCGGAATCTGCCTGTGTGCAGCAGTAGCAGTGTGTGTAGTATCTGGCTGAAGACAGTATGAGCCTGTGTATGCAGCTGTGGCCTGTGTGTGCGGAATCTGCCTGTGTGCAGCAGTAGCAGTGTGTGTAGTATCTGGCTGAGGACAGTATGAGCCTGTGTATGCAGCTGTGGCCTGTGTGTGCGGAATCTGCCTGTGTGCAGCAGTAGCAGTGTGTGTAGTATCTGGTTGAGGACAGTATGAGCCTGTGTATGCAGCTGTGGCCTGTGTGTGCGGAATCTGCCTGTGTGCAGCAGTAGCAGTGTGTGTAGTATCTGGCTGAGGACAGTATGAGCCTGTGTATGCAGCTGTGGCCTGTGTGTGCGGAATCTGCCTGTGTGCAGCAGTAGCAGTGTGTGTAGTATCTAGCTGAGGACAGTATGAGCCTGTGTATGCAGCTGTGGCCTGTGTGTGCGGAATCTGCCTGTGTGCTGCAGTAGCAGTGTGTGTAGTATCTGGCTGAGGACAGTATGAGCCTGTGTATGCAGCTGTGGCCTGTGTGTGCGGAATCTGCCTGTGTGCTGCAGTAGCAGTGTGTGTAGTATCTGGCTGAGGGTAGTATGAGCCTGTGTATGCAGCTGTGGCCTGTGTGTGCGGAATCTGCCTGTGTGCAGCAGTAGCACTGTGTGTAGTATCTGGCTGAGGACAGTATGAGCCTGTGTATGCAGCTGTGGCCTGTGTGTGCGGAATCTGCCTGTGTGCAGCAGTAGCACTGTGTGTAGTATCTGGCTGAGGACAGTATGAGCCTGTGTATGCAGCTGTGGCCGTGTGTGCGGAATCTGCCTGTGTGCTGCAGTAGCAGTGTGTGTAGTATCTGGCTGAGGACAGTATGAGCCTGTGTATGCAGCTATGGCCGTGTGTGCGGAATCTGCCTGTGTGCAGCAGTAGCAGTGTGTGTAGTATCTGGCTGAGGACAGTATGAGCCTGTGTATGCAATTGTGGCCTGTGTGTGCGGAATCTGCCTGTGTGCAGCAGTAGCAGTGTGTGTAGTATCTGGCTGAGGACATTATGAGCCTGTGTATGCAGCTGTGGCCTGTGTGTGCGGAATCTGCCTGTGTGCTGCAGTAGCAGTGTGTGTAGTATCTGGCTGAGGACAGTATGAGCCTGTGTATGCAGCTATGGCCGTGTGTGCGGAATCTGCCTGTGTGCTGCAGTAGCAGTGTGTGTAGTATCTGGCTGAGGACAGTATGAGCCTGTGTATGCAGCTGTGGCCTGTGTGTGCGGAATCTGCCTGTGTGCTGCAGTAGCAGTGTGTGTAGTATCTGGCTGAGGACAGTATGAGCCTGTGTATGCAGCTGTGGCCTGTGTGTGCGGAATCTGCCTGTGTGCTGCAGTAGCAGTGTGTGTAGTATCTGGCTGAGGACAGTATGAGCCTGTGTATGCAGCTATGGCCGTGTGTGCGGAATCTGCCTGTGTGCTGCAGTAGCAGTGTGTGTAGTATCTGGCTGAGGACAGTATGAGCCTGTGTATGCAGCTGTGGCCTGTGTGTGCGGAATCTGCCTGTGTGCTGCAGTAGCAGTGTGTGTAGTATCTGGCTGAGGGTAGTATGAGCCTGTGTATGCAGCTGTGGCCTGTGTGTGCGGAATCTGCCTGTGTGCAGCAGTAGCAGTGTGTGTAGTATCTGGCTGAGGACAGTATGAGCCTGTGTATGCAGCTGTGGCCTGTGTGTGCGGAATCTGCCTGTGTGCAGCAGTAGCAGTGTGTGTAGTATCTGGCTGAGGACATTATGAGCCTGTGTATGCAGCTGTAGCCTGTGTGTGCGGAATCTGCCTGTGTGCAGCAGTAGCAGTGTGTGTAGTATCTGGCTGAGGACAGTATGAGCCTGTGTATGCAGCTGTGGCCTGTGTGTGCGGAATCTGCCTGTGTGCAGCAGTAGCAGTGTGTGTAGTATCTGGCTGAGGACAGTATGAGCCTGTGTATGCAGCTGTGGCCTGTGTGTGCGGAATCTGCCTGTGTGCTGCAGTAGCAGTGTGTGTAGTATCTGGCTGAGGACAGTATGAGCCTGTGTATGCAGCTGTGGCCTGTGTGCGCGGAATCTGCCTGTGTGCAGCAGTAGCAGTGTGTGTAGTATCTGGCTGAGGACAGTATGAGCCTGTGTATGCAGCTGTGGCCTGTGTGTGCGGAATCTGCCTGTATGCAGCAGTAGCAGTGTGTGTAGTATCTGGCTGAGAAGAGTATGAGCCTGTGTATGCAGCTGTGGCCTGTGTGTGCGGAATCTGCCTGTGTGCTGCAGTAGAAGTGTGTGTAGTATCTGGCTGAGGACAGTATGAGCCTGTGTATGCAGCTGTGGCCTGTGTGTGCGGAATCTGCCTGTGTGCAGCAGTAGCAGTGTGTGTAGTATCTGGCTGAGGACAGTATGAGCCTGTGTATGCAGCTGTGGCCTGTGTGTGCGGAATCTGCCTGTGTGCAGCAGTTGCAGTGTGTGTAGTATCTGGTTGAGGACAGTATGAGCCTGTGTATGCAGCTGTGGCCTGTGTGTCCGGAATCTGCCTGTGTGCAGCAGTAGCAGTGTGTGTAGTATCTGGCTGAGGACAGTATGAGCCTGTGTATCCAGCTGTGGCCTGTCTGTGTGGAATCTGCCTGTGTGCTGCAGTAGCAGTGTGTGTAGTATCTGGCTGAGGACAGTATGAGCCTGTGTATGCAGCTGTGGCCTGTGTGTGCGGAATCTGCTTGTGTGCAGCAGTAGCAGTGTGTGTAGAATCTGGCTGAGGACAGTATGAGCCTGTGTATGCAGCTGTGGCCTGTGTGTGCGGAATCTGCCTGTGTGCAGCAGTAGCAGTGTGTGTAGTATCTGGCTGAGGACAGTATGAGCCTGTGTATGCAGCTGTGGCCTGTGTGTGCGGAATCTGCCTGTGTGCAGCAGTAGCAGTGTGTGTAGTATCTGGCTGAGGACAGTATGAGCCTGTGTATGCAGCTGTGGCCTGTGTGTGCGGAATCTGCCTGTGTGCAGCAGTAGCAGTGTGTGTAGTATCTGGCTGAGGACAGTATGAGCCTGTGTATGCAGCTGTGGCCTGTGTGTGCGGAATCTGCCTGTGTGCAGCAGTAGTAGTGTGTGTAGTATCTGGCTGAGGACAGTATGAGCCAGTGTATGCAGCTGTGGCGTGTGTGTGCGGAATCTGCCTGTGTGCAGCAGTAGCAGTGTGTGTAGTATCTGGCTGAGGACAGTATGAGCCTGTGTATGCAGCTGTGGCCTGTGTGTGCGGAATCTGCCTGTGTGCAGCAGTAGCAGTGTGTGTAGTATCTGGCTGAAGACAGTATGAGCCTGTGTATGCAGCTGTGGCCTGTGTGTGCGGAATCTGCCTGTGTGCAGCAGTAGCAGTGTGTGTAGTATCTGGCTGAGGACAGTATGAGCCTGTGTATGCAGCTGTGGCCTGTGTGTGCGGAATCTGCCTGTGTGCAGCAGTAGCAGTGTGTGTAGTATCTGGTTGAGGACAGTATGAGCCTGTGTATGCAGCTGTGGCCTGTGTGTGCGGAATCTGCCTGTGTGCAGCAGTAGCAGTGTGTGTAGTATCTGGCTGAGGACAATATGAGCCTGTGTATGCAGCTGTGGCCTGTGTGTGCGGAATCTGCCTGTGTGCAGCAGTAGCAGTGTGTGTAGTATCTAGCTGAGGACAGTATGAGCCTGTGTATGCAGCTGTGGCCTGTGTGTGCGGAATCTGCCTGTGTGCTGCAGTAGCAGTGTGTGTAGTATCTGGCTGAGGACAGTATGAGCCTGTGTATGCAGCTATGGCCTGTGTGTGCGGAATCTGCCTGTGTGCTGCAGTAGCAGTGTGTGTAGTATCTGGCTGAGGACAGTATGAGCCTGTGTATGGAGCTGTGGCCTGTGTGTGCGGAATCTGCCTGTGTGCTGCAGTAGCAGTGTGTGTAGTATCTGGCTGAGGACAGTATGAGCCTGTGTATGGAGCTGTGGCCTGTGTGTGCGGAATCTGCCTGTGTGCTGCAGTAGCAGTGTGTGTAGTATCTGGCTGAGGACAGTATGAGCCTGTGTATGCAGCTGTGGCCTGTGTGTGCGGAATCTGCCTGTGTGCAGCAGTAGCAGTGTGTGTAGTATCTGGCTGAGGACAGTATGAGCCTGTGTATGCAGCTGTGGCCTGTGTGTGCGGAATCTGCCTGTGTGCTGCAGTAGCAGTGTGTGTAGTATCTGGCTGAGGACAGTATGAGCCTGTGTATGCAGCTGTGGCCTGTGTGTGCGGAATCTGCCTGTGTGCTGCAGTAGCAGTGTGTGTAGTATCTGGCTGAGGACAGTATGAGCCTGTGTATGCAGCTGTGGCCTGTGTGTGCGGAATCTGCCTGTGTGCAGCAGTAGCAGTGTGTGTAGTATCTGGCTGAGGACAGTATGAGCCTGTGTATGCAGCTGTGGCCTGTGTGTGCGGAATCTGCCTGTGTGCTGCAGTAGCAGTGTGTGTAGTATCTGGCTGAGGACAGTATGAGCCTGTGTATGCAGCTGTGGCCTGTGTGTGCGGAATCTGCCTGTGTGCAGCAGTAGCAGTCTGTGTAGTATCTGGCTGAGGACAGTATGAGCCTGTGTATGCAGCTGTGGCCTGTGTGTGCGGAATCTGCCTATGTGCAGCAGTAGCAGTGTGTGTAGTATCTGGCTGAGGACAGTATGAGCCTTTGTATGCAGTTGTGGCCTGTGTGTGCGGAATCTGCCTGTGTGCTGCAGTAGCAGTGTGTGTAGTATCTGGCTGAGGACAGTATGAGCCTGTGTATGCAGCTGTGGCCTGTGTGTGCGGAATCTGCCTGTGTGCAGCAGTAGCAGTGTGTGTAGTATCTGGCTGAGGACAGTATGAGCCTGTGTATGCAGCTGTGGCCTGTGTGTGCGAAATCTGCCTGTAGGCAGCAGTAGCAGTGTGTGTAGTATCTGACTGAGGACAGTATGAGCCTGTGTATGCAGCTGTGGCCTGTGTGTGCGGAATCTGCCTGTGTGCAGCAGTAGCAGTGTGTGTAGTATCTGGCTGAGGACAGTATGAGCCTGTGTATGCAGCTGTGGCCTGTGTGTGCGGAATCTGCCTGTGTGCAGCAGTACCAGACTAGCAGTGTGTGTAGTATCTGGCTGAAGACAGTATGAGCCTGTGTATGCAGCTGTGGCCTGTGTGTGCGGAATCTGCCTGTGTGCTGCAGTAGCAGTGTGTGTAGTATCTGGCTGAGGACAGTATGAGCCTGTGTATGCAGCTGTGGCCTGTGTGTGCGGAATCTGCCTGTGTGCAGCAGTAGCAGTGTGTGTAGTATCTGGCTGAGGACAGTATGAGCCTGTGTATGCAGCTGTGGCCTGTGTGTGTGGAATCTGCCTGTGTGCAGCAGTAGCAGTGTGTGTAGTATCTGGCTGAGGACAGTATGAGCCTGTGTATGCAGCTGTGGCCTGTGTGTGTGGAATCTGCCTGTGTGCAGCAGTAGCAGTGTGTGTAGTATCTGGCTGAGGACAGTATGAGCCTGTGTATGCAGCTGTGGCCTGTGTGTGCGGAATCTGCCTGTATGCAGCAGTAGCAGTGTGTGTAGTATCTGGCTGAGGACAGTATGAGCCTGTGTATGCAGCTGTGGCCTGTGTGTACGGAATCTGCCTGTGTGCAGCAGTAGCAGTATGTGTAGTATCTGGCTGACCACAATATGAGCCTGTGTATGCAGCTGTGGCCTGTGTGTGCGGAATCTGCCTGTGTGCAGCACCAGACTAGCAGTGTGTGTAGTATCTGGCTGAGGACAGTATGAGCCTGTGTATGCAGCTGTGGCCTGTGTGTGCGGAATCTGCCTGTGTGCAGCAGTAGCAGTCTGTGTAGTATCTGGCTGAGGACAGTATGAGCCTGTGTATGCAGCTGTGGCATGTGTGTGCGGAATCTGCCTGTGTGCAGCAGTAGCAGTGTGTGTAGTATCTGGCTGAGGACAGTATGAGTCTGTGTATGCAACTGTGGCCTGTGTGTGCGGAATCTGCCTGTGTGCAGCAGTAGCAGTGTGTGTAGTATCTGGCTGAGGACAGTATGAGCCTGTGTATACAACTGTGGCCTGTGTGTGCGGAATTTGCCTGTGTGCTGCATTAGCAGTGTGTGTAGTATCTGGCTGAGGACAGTATGAGCCTGTGTATGCAGCTGTGGCCTGTGTGTGCGGAATCTGCCTGTGTGCAGCAGTAGCAGTGTGTGTAGTATCTGGCTGAGGACAGTATGAGCCTGTGTATGCAGCTGTGGCCTGTGTGTGCGGAATCTGCCTGTATGCAGCAGTAGCAGTGTGTGTAGTATCTGGCTGAGGACAGTATGAGCCTGTGTATGCAGCTGTGGCCTGTGTGTGCGGAATCTGCCTGTATGCAGCAGTAGCAGTGTGTGTAGTATCTGGCTGAGGACAGTATGAGCCTGTGTATGCAGCTGTGGCCTGTGTGTGCGGAATCTGCCTGTGTGCAGCAGTAGCAGTGTGTGTAGTATCTGGCTGAGGACATTATGAGCCTGTGTATGCAGCTGTGGCCTGTGTGTGCGGAATCTGCCTGTGTGATGCAGTAGCAGTGTGTGTAGTATCTGGCTGAGGACAGTATGAGCCTGTGTATGCAGCTGTGGCCTGTGTGTGCGGAATCTGCCTGTATGCAGCAGTAGCAGTGTGTGTAATGTCTGGCTGAGGACAGTATGAGCCTGTGTATGCAGCTGTGGCCTGTGTTTGCGGAATCTGCCTGTGTGCAGCAGTAGCAGACTATCAGTGTGTGTAGTATCTGGCTGAGGACAGTATGAGCCTGTGTATGCAGCTGTGGCCTGTGTGTGCGGAATCTGCCTGTATGCAGCAGTAGCAGTGTGTGTAGTATCTGGCTGAGGACAGTATGAGCCTGTGTATGCAGCTGTGGCCTGTGTGCGCGGAATCTGCCTGTATGCAGCAGTAGCAGTGTGTGTAGTATCTGGCTGAGGACAGTATGAGCCTGTGTATGCAGCTGTGGCCTGTGTGTGCGGAATCTGCCTGTGTGCAGCAGTAGTAGTGTGTGTAGTATCTGGCTGAGGACAGTATGAGCCTGTGTATGCAGCTGTGGCCTGTGTGTGCGGAATCTGCCTGTATGCAGCAGTAGCAGTGTGTGTAGTATCTGGCTGAGGACAGTATGAGCCTGTGTATGCAGCTGTGGCCTGTGTGTGCGGAATCTGCCTGTATGCAGCAGTAGCAGTGTGTGTAGTATATGGCTGAGGACAGTATGAGCCTGTGTATGCAGCTGTGGCCTGTGTGTGCGGAATCTGCCTGTGTGCAGCAGTAATAGTGTGTGTAGTATCTGGCTGAGGACATTATGAGCCTGTGTATGCAGCTGTGGCCTGTGTGTGCGGAATCTGCCTGTGTTCTGCAGTAGCAGTGTGTGTAGTATCTGGCTGAGGACAGTATGAGCCTGTGTATGCAGCTGTGGCCTGTATGTGCGGAATCTGCCTGTATGCAGCAGTAGCAGTGTGTGTAGTATCTGGCTGAGGACAGTATGAGCCTGTGTATGCAGCTGTGGCCTGTGTGTGCGGAATCTGCCTGTGTGCAGCAGTAGCAGTGTGTGTAGTATCTGGCTGAGGACAGTATGAGCCTGTGTATGCAGCTGTGGCCTGTGTGTGTGGAATCTGCCTGTATGCAGCAGTAGTAGTGTGTGTAGTATCTGGCTGAGGACAGTATGGGCCTGTGTATGCAGCTGTGGCCTGTGTGTGCGGAATCTGCCTGTGTGCAGCAGTAGCAGTGTGTGTAGTATCTGGCTGAGGACAGTATGAGCCTGTGTATACAGCTGTGGCATGTGTGTGCGGAATCTGCCTGTGTGCAGCAGTAGCAGTGTGTGTAGTATCTGGCTGAGGGCAGTATGAGCCTGTGTATGCAGCTGTGGCCTGTGTGCTGCAGTAGCAGTGTGTGTAGTATCTGGCTGAGGACAGTATGGGCCTGTGTATGCAGCTGTGGCCTGTGTGTGCGGAATCTGCCTGTATGCAGCAGTAGCAGTGTGTGTAGTATCTGGCTGAGGACAGTATGAGCCTGTGTATGCAGCTGTGGCCTGTATGTGCGGAATCTGCCTGTATGCAGCAGTAGCAGTGTGTGTAGTATCTGGCTGAGGACAGTATGAGCCTGTGTATGCAGCTGTGGCCTGTGTGTGCGGAATCTGCCTGTGTGCAGCAGTAGCAGTGTGTGTAGTATCTGGCTGAGGACAGTATGAGCCTGTGTATGCAGCTGTGGCCTGTGTGTGTGGAATCTGCCTGTATGCAGCAGTAGTAGTGTGTGTAGTATCTGGCTGAGGACAGTATGGGCCTGTGTATGCAGCTGTGGCCTGTGTGTGCGGAATCTGCCTGTATGCAGCAGTAGCAGTGTGTGTAGTATCTGGCTGAGGACAGTATGAGCCTGTGTATGCAGCTGTGGCCTGTGTGTGCGGAATCTGCCTGTGTGCAGCAGTAGTAGTGTGTGTAGTATCTGGCATTATGAGCCTGTGTATGCAGCTGTGGCCTGTGTGTGCGGAATCTGCCTGTGTGCTGCAGTAGCAGTGTGTGTAGTATCTGGCTGAGGACAGTATGAGCCTGTGTATGCAGCTGTGGCCTGTGTGTGCGGAATCTGCCTGTATGCAGCAGTAGCAGTGTGTGTAGTGTCTGGCTGAGGACAGTATGAGCCTGTGTATGCAACTGTGGCCTGTGTGTGCGGAATCTGCTTGTATGCAGCAGTAGCAGTCTGTGTAGTATCTGGCTGAGGACAGTATGAGCCTGTGTATGCAGCTGTGGCCTGTGTGTGCGGAATCTGCCTGTGTGCTGCAGTAGCAGTGTGTGTAGTATCTGGCTGAGGACAGTATGAGCCTGTGTATGCAGCTGTGGCCTGTGTGTGCGGAATCTGCCTGTATGCAGCAGTAGCAGTGTGTGTAGTATCTGGCTGAGGACAGTATGAGCCTGTGTATGCAGCTGTGGCCTGTGTGTGCTGAATCTGCCTATGTGCAGCAGTAGTATTGTGTGTAATATCTGGCTGAGGACATTATGAGCCTGTGTATGCAGCTGTGGCCTGTGTGTGCGGAATCTGCCTGTGTGCTGCAGTAGCAGTGTGTGTAGTATCTGGCTGAGGACAGTATGAGCCTGTGTATGCAGCTGTGGCCTGTGTGTGCGGAATCTGCCTGTATGCAGCAGTAGCAGTGTGTGTAGTATCTGGCTGAGGACAGTATGAGCCTGTGTATACAACTGTGGCCTGTGTGTGCGGAATCTGCCTGTGTGCTGCAGTAGCAGTGTGTGCAATATCTGGCTGAGGACAGTATGAGCCTGTGTATGCAGCTGTGGCCTGTGTGTGCGGAATCTGCCTGTGTGCAGCAGTAGCAGTGTGTGTAGTATCTGGCTGAGGACAGTATGAGCATGTGTATGCAGCTGTGGCATGTGTGTGCGGAATCTACCTGTGTGCAGCAGTAGCAGTGTGTGTAGTATCTGGCTGAGGACATTATAAGCCTGTGTATGTAGCTGTGGCCTGTGTGTGCGGAATCTGCCTGTATGCAGCAGTAGCAGTGTGTGTAGTATCTGGCTGAGGACAGTATGAGCCTGTGTATGCAGCTATGGCCTGTGTGTGCGGAATCTGCCTGTGTGCAGCAGTAGCAGTGTGTGTAGTATCTGGCTGAGGACAGTAGGAGCCTGTGTATGCAGCTGTGGCATGTGTGTGTGGAATCTGCCTGTGTGCAGCAGTAGCACTGTGTGTAGTATCTGGCTGAGGGCAGTATGAGCCTGTGTATGCAGCTGTGGCCTGTGTGTACGGAATCTGCCTGTGTGCTGCAGTAGCAGTGTGTGTAGTATCTGGCTGAGGACAGTATGGGCCTGTGTATGCAGCTGTGGCCTGTGTGTGCGGAATCTGCCTGTGTGCTGCAGTAGCAGTGTGTGTAGTATCTGGCTGAGGACAGTATGAGCCTGTGTATGCAGCTGTGGCCTGTGTGTACGGAATCTGCCTGTGTGCTGCAGTAGCAGTGTGTGTAGTATCTGGCTGAGGACAGTATGAGCCTGTGTATGCAGCTGTGGCCTGTGTGTGCGGAATCTGCCTGTGTGCAGCAGTACCAGACTAGCAGTGTGTATAGTATCTGGCTGAGGACAGTATGAGCCTGTGTGTGCGGAATCTGCCTGTGTGCAGCAGTAGCAGTGTGTGTAGTATCTGGCTGAGGACAGTATGAGCCTGTGTATGCAGCTGTGGCCTGAGTGTGCGGAATCTGCCTGTGTGCTGCAGTAGCAGTGTGTGTATTATCTGGCTGAGGACAGTATGAGCCTGTGTATGCAGCTGTGGCCTATGTGCGCGGATTCTGCCTGTCTGCTGCAGTAGCAGTGTGTGTAGTATCTGGCTGAGGACAGTATGAGCCTGTGTATGCAGCTGTGGCATGTGTGTGCGGAATCTGCCTGTGTGCTGCAGTAGCAGTGTGTGTAGTATCTGGCTGAGGACAGTATGAGCCTGTGTATGCAGCTGTGGCCTGTGTGTGCGGAATCTGCCTGTGTGCAGCAGTAGCAGTCTGTGTAGTATCTGGCTGAGGACAGTATGAGCCTGTGTATGCACCTGTGGCATGTGTGTGCGGAATCTGCCTGTGTGCAGCAGTAGCAGTGTGTGTAGTATCTGGCTGAGGACAGTATGAGCCTGTGTATGCAACTGTGGCCTGTGTGTGCGGAATCTGCCTGTGTGCAGCAGTAGCAGTGTGTGTAGTATCTGGCTGAGGACAGTATGAGCCTGTGTATACAACTGTGGCCTGTGTGTGCGGAATCTGCCTGTGTGCTGCAGTAGCAGTGTGTGTAGTATCTGGCTGAGGACAGTATGAGCCTGTGTATGCAGCTGTGGCCTGTGTGTGCGGAATCTGCCTGTGTGCAGCAGTAGCACTGTGTGTAATATCTGGCTGAGGACAGTATGAGCCTGTGTATGCAACTGTGGCCTGTGTGTGTGGAATCTGCCTGTGTGCAGCAGTAGCAGTGTGTGTAGTATCTGGCTGAGGACAGTATGAGCCTGTGTATGCAGCTGTGGCCTGTGTGTGTGGAATCTGGCTGTATGCAGCAGTAGCAGTGTGTGTAGTATCTGGCTGAGGACAGTATGAGCCTGTGTATGCAGCTGTGGCCTGTGTGTGCGGAATCTGCCTGTGTGCAGCAGTAGCAGTGTGTGTAGTATCTGGCTGAGGACAGTATGAGCCTGTGTATGCAGCTGTGGCCTGTGTTTGCGGAATCTGCCTGTATGCAGCAGTAGCAGTGTGTGTAGTATCTGGCTGAGGACAGTATGAGCCTGTGTATGCAGCTGTGGCCTGTGTGTGCGGAATCTGCCTGTGTGCAGCAGTAGTAGTGTGTGTAGTATCTGGCTGAGGACAGTATGAGCCTGTGTATGCAACTGTGGCCTGTGTGTGCGGAATCTGCCTGTGTGCAGCAGTAGCAGTGTGTGTAGTATCTGGCTGAGGACAGTATGAGCCTGTGTATACAACTGTGGCCTGTGTGTGCGGAATCTGCCTGTGTGCTGCAGTAGCAGTGTGTGTAGTATCTGGCTGAGGACAGTATGAGCCTGTGTATGCAGCTGTGGCCTGTGTGTGCGGAATCTGCCTGTGTGCAGCAGTAGCACTGTGTGTAATATCTGGCTGAGGACAGTATGAGCCTGTGTATGCAACTGTGGCCTGTGTGTGTGGAATCTGCCTGTGTGCAGCAGTAGCAGTGTGTGTAGTATCTGGCTGAGGACAGTATGAGCCTGTGTATGCAGCTGTGGCCTGTGTGTGTGGAATCTGGCTGTATGCAGCAGTAGCAGTGTGTGTAGTATCTGGCTGAGGACAGTATGAGCCTGTGTATGCAGCTGTGGCCTGTGTGTGCGGAATCTGCCTGTGTGCAGCAGTAGCAGTTTGTGTAGTATCTGGCTGAGGACAGTATGAGCCTGTGTATGCAGCTGTGGCCTGTGTTTGCGGAATCTGCCTGTATGCAGCAGTAGCAGTGTGTGTAGTATCTGGCTGAGGACAGTATGAGCCTGTGTATGCAGCTGTGGCCTGTGTGTGCGGAATCTGCCTGTGTGCAGCAGTAGTAGTGTGTGTAGTATCTGGCTGAGGACATTATGAGCCTGTGTATGCAGCTGTGGCCTGTGTGTGCGGAATCTGCCTGTGTGCTGCAGTAGCAGTGTGTGTAGTATCTGGCTGAGGACAGTATGAGCCTGTGTATGCAGCTATGGCCTGTGTGTGCGGAATCTGCCTGTGTGCAGCAGTAGCAGTGTGTGTAGTATCTGGCTGAGGACAGTAGGAGCCTGTGTATGCAGCTGTGGCATGTGTGTGTGGAATCTGCCTGTGTGCAGCAGTAGCAGTGTGTGTAGTATCTGGCTGAGGGCAGTATGAGCCTGTGTATGCAGCTGTGGCCTGTGTGTACGGAATCTGCCTGTGTGCTGCAGTAGCAGTGTGTGTAGTATCTGGCTGAGGACAGTATGGGCCTGTGTATGCAGCTGTGGCCTCTGTGTGCGGAATCTGCCTGTGTGCTGCAGTAGCAGTGTGTGTAGTATCTGGCTGAGGACAGTATGAGCCTGTGTATGCAGCTGTGGCCTGTGTGTACGGAATCTGCCTGTGTGCTGCAGTAGCAGTGTGTGTAGTATCTGGCTGAGGACAGTATGAGCCTGTGTATGCAGCTGTGGCCTGTGTGTGCGGAATCTGCCTGTGTGCAGCAGTACCAGACTAGCAGTGTGTATAGTATCTGGCTGAGGACAGTATGAGCCTGTGTGTGCGGAATCTGCCTGTGTGCAGCAGTAGCAGTGTGTGTAGTATCTGGCTGAGGACAGTATGAGCCTGTGTATGCAGCTGTGGCCTGTGTGTGCGGAATCTGCCTGTGTGCTGCAGTAGCAGTGTGTGTATTATCTGGCTGAGGACAGTATGAGCCTGTGTATGCAGCTATGGCCTATGTGCGCGGATTCTGCCTGTCTGCTGCAGTAGCAGTGTGTGTAGTATCTGGCTGAGGACAGTATGAGCCTGTGTATGCAGCTGTGGCATGTGTGTGCGGAATCTGCCTGTGTGCTGCAGTAGCAGTGTGTGTAGTATCTGGCTGAGGACAGTATGAGCCTGTGTATGCAGCTGTGGCCTGTGTGTGCGGAATCTGCCTGTGTGCAGCAGTAGCAGTCTGTGTAGTATCTGGCTGAGGACAGTATGAGCCTGTGTATGCACCTGTGGCATGTGTGTGCGGAATCTGCCTGTGTGCAGCAGTAGCAGTGTGTGTAGTATCTGGCTGAGGACAGTATGAGCCTGTGTATGCAACTGTGGCCTGTGTGTGCGGAATCTGCCTGTGTGCAGCAGTAGCAGTGTGTGTAGTATCTGGCTGAGGACAGTATGAGCCTGTGTATACAACTGTGGCCTGTGTGTGCGGAATCTGCCTGTGTGCTGCAGTAGCAGTGTGTGTAGTATCTGGCTGAGGACAGTATGAGCCTGTGTATGCAGCTGTGGCCTGTGTGTGCGGAATCTGCCTGTGTGCAGCAGTAGCACTGTGTGTAATATCTGGCTGAGGACAGTATGAGCCTGTGTATGCAACTGTGGCCTGTGTGTGTGGAATCTGCCTGTGTACAGCAGTAGCAGTGTGTGTAGTATCTGGCTGAGGACAGTATGAGCCTGTGTATGCAGCTGTGGCCTGTGTGTGTGGAATCTGGCTGTATGCAGCAGTAGCAGTGTGTGTAGTATCTGGCTGAGGACAGTATGAGCCTGTGTATGCAGCTGTGGCCTGTGTGTGCGGAATCTGCCTGTGTGCAGCAGTAGCAGTGTGTGTAGTATCTGGCTGAGGACAGTATGAGCCTGTGTATGCAGCTGTGGCCTGTGTTTGCGGAATCTGCCTGTATGCAGCAGTAGCAGTGTGTGTAGTATCTGGCTGAGGACAGTATGAGCCTGTGTATGCAGCTGTGGCCTGTGTGTGCGGAATCTGCCTGTGTGCAGCAGTAGTAGTGTGTGTAGTATCTGGCTGAGGACATTATGAGCCTGTGTATGCAGCTGTGGCCTGTGTGTGCGGAATCTGCCTGTGTGCTGCAGTAGCAGTGTGTGTAGTATCTGGCTGAGGACAGTATGAGCCTGTGTATGCAGCTATGGCCTGTGTGTGCGGAATCTGCCTGTGTGCAGCAGTAGCAGTGTGTGTAGTATCTGGCTGAGGACAGTAGGAGCCTGTGTATGCAGCTGTGGCATGTGTGTGTGGAATCTGCCTGTGTGCAGCAGTAGCAGTGTGTGTAGTATCTGGCTGAGGGCAGTATGAGCCTGTGTATGCAGCTGTGGCCTGTGTGTACGGAATCTGCCTGTGTGCTGCAGTAGCAGTGTGTTTAGTATCTGGCTGAGGACAGTATGGGCCTGTGTATGCAGCTGTGGCCTGTGTGTGCGGAATCTGCCTGTGTGCTGCAGTAGCAGTGTGTGTAGTATCTGGCTGAGGACAGTATGAGCCTGTGTATGCAACTGTGGCCTGTGTGTGCGGAATCTGCCTGTGTGCAGCAGTACCAGACTAGCAGTGTGTATAGTATCTGGCTGAGGACAGTATGAGCCTGTGTGTGCGGAATCTGCCTGTGTGCAGCAGTAGCAGTGTGTGTAGTATCTGGCTGAGGACAGTATGAGCCTGTGTATGCAGCTGTGGCCTGTGTGTGCGGAATCTGCCTGTGTGCTGCAGTAGCAGTGTGTGTATTATCTGGCTGAGGACAGTATGAGCCTGTGTATGCAGCTGTGGCCTATGTGCGCGGATTCTGCCTGTCTGCTGCAGTAGCAGTGTGTGTAGTATCTGGCTGAGGACAGTATGACCCTGTGTATGCAGCTGTGGCATGTGTGTGCGGAATCTGCCTGTGTGCTGCAGTAGCAGTGTGTGTAGTATCTGGCTGAGGACAGTATGAGCGTGTGTATGCAGCTGTGGCCTGTGTGTGCGGAATCTGCCTGTGTGCAGCAGTAGCAGTCTGTGTAGTATCTGGCTGAGGACAGTATGAGCCTGTGTATGCACCTGTGGCATGTGTGTGCGGAATCTGCCTGTGTGCAGCAGTAGCAGTGTGTGTAGTATCTGGCTGAGGACAGTATGAGCCTGTGTATGCAACTGTGGCCTGTGTGTGCGGAATCTGCCTGTGTGCAGCAGTAGCAGTGTGTGTAGTATCTGGCTGAGGACAGTATGAGCCTGTGTATACAACTGTGGCCTGTGTGTGCGGAATCTGCCTGTGTGCTGCAGTAGCAGTGTGTGTAGTATCTGGCTGAGGACAGTATGAGCCTGTGTATGCAGCTGTGGCCTGTGTGTGCGGAATCTGCCTGTGTGCAGCAGTAGCACTGTGTGTAGTATCTGGCTGAGGACAGTATGAGCCTGTGTATGCAACTGTGGCCTGTGTGTGTGGAATCTGCCTGTGTGCAGCAGTAGCAATGTGTGTAGTATCTGGCTGAGGACAGTATGAGCCTGTGTATGCAGCTGTGGCCTGTGTGTGTGGAATCTGGCTGTATGCAGCAGTAGCAGTGTGTGTAGTATCTGGCTGAGGACAGTATGAGCCTGTGTATGCAGCTGTGGCCTGTGTGTGCGGAATCTGCCTGTGTGCAGCAGTAGCAGTGTGTGTAGTATCTGGCTGAGGACAGTATGAGCCTGTGTATGCAGCTGTGGCCTGTGTTTGCGGAATCTGCCTGTATGCAGCAGTAGCAGTGTGTATAGTATCTGGCTGAGGACAGTATGAGCCTGTGTATGCAGCTGTGGCCTGTGTGTGCGGAATCTGCCTGTGTGCAGCAGTAGTAGTGTGTGTAGTATCTGGCTGAGGACATTATGAGCCTGTGTATGCAGCTGTGGCCTGTGTGTGCGGAATCTGCCTGTGTGCTGCAGTAGCAGTGTGTGTAGTATCTGGCTGAGGACAGTATGAGCCTGTGTATGCAGCTGTGGCCTGTGTGTGCGGAATCTGCCTGTGTGCAGCAGTAGCAGTGTGTGTAGTATCTGGCTGAGGACAGTATGAGCCTGTGTATGCAGCTGTGGCCTGTGTGTGCGGAATCTGCCTGTGTGCAGCAGTAGAAGACTAGCAGTGTGTGTAGTATCTGGCTGAGGACAGTTTGAGCCTGTGTATGCAGCTGTGGCCTGTGTGTGCGGAATCTGCCTGTATGCAGCAGTAGCAGTGTGTGTAGTATCTGGCTGAGGACAGTATGAGCCTGTGTATACAACTGTGGCCTGTGTGTGCGGAATCTGCCTGTGTGCTGCAGTAGCAGTGTGTGTAGTATCTGGCTGAGGACAGTATGAGCCTGTGTATGCAGCTGTGGCCTGTGTGTGCGGAATCTGCCTGTGTGCAGCAGTAGCACTGTGTGTAGTATCTGGCTGAGGACAGTATGAGCCTGTGTATGCAACTGTGGCCTGTGTGTGTGGAATCTGCCTGTGTGCAGCAGTAGCAGTGTGTGTAGTATCTGGCTGAGGACAGTATGAGCCTGTGTATGCAGCTGTGGCCTGTGTGTGTGGAATCTGGCTGTATGCAGCAGTAGCAGTGTGTGTAGTATGTGGCTGAGGACAGTATGGGCCTGTGTATGCAGCTGTGGCCTGTGTGTGCGGAATCTGCCTGTGTGCTGCAGTAGCAGTGTGTGTAGTATCTGGCTGAGGACAGTATGAGCCTGTGTATGCAGCTGTGGCCTGTGTGTGCGGAATCTGCCTGTGTGCAGCAGTACCAGACTAGCAGTGTGTATAGTATCTGGCTGAGGACAGTATGAGCCTGTGTGTGCGGAATATGCCTGTGTGCAGCAGTAGCAGTGTGTGTAGTATCTGGCTGAGGACAGTATGAGCCTGTGTATGCAGCTGTGGCCTGTGTGTGCGGAATCTGCCTGTGTGCTGCAGTAGCAGTGTGTGTATTATCTGGCTGAGGACAGTATGAGCCTGTGTATGCAGCTGTGGCCTATGTGCGCGGATTCTGCCTGTCTGCTGCAGTAGCAGTGTGTGTAGTATCTGGCTGAGGACAGTATGAGCCTGTGTATGCAGCTGTGGCATGTGTGTGCGGAATCTGCCTGTGTGCTGCAGTAGCAGTGTGTGTAGTATCTGGCTGAGGACAGTATGAGCCTGTGTATGCAGCTGTGGCCTGTGTGTGCGGAATCTGCCTGTGTGCAGCAGTAGCAGTCTGTGTAGTATCTGGCTGAGGACAGTATGAGCCTGTGTATGCAGCTGTGGCCTGTGTGTGCGGAATCTGCCTGTGTGCAGCAGTAGCAGTGTGTGTAGTATCTGGCTGAGGACAGTATGAGCCTGTGTATGCAGCTGTGGCCTGTGTGTGCGGAATCTGCCTGTGTGCAGCAGTAGCACTGTGTGTAGTACCTGGCTGAGGACAGTATGAGCCTGTGTATGCAACTGTGGCCTGTGTGTGTGGAATCTGCCTGTGTGCAGCAGTATCAGTGTGTGTAGTATCTGGCTGAGGACAGTATGAGCCTGTGTATGCAGCTGTGGCCTGTGTGTGTGGAATCTGGCTGTATGCAGCAGTAGCAGTGTATGTAGTATCTGGCTGAGGACAGTATGAGCCTGTGTATGCAGCTGTGGCCTGTGTGTGCGGAATCTGCCTGTGTGCAGCAGTAGCAGTGTGTGTAGTATCTGGCTGAGGACAGTATGAGCCTGTGTATGCAGCTGTGGCCTGTGTTTGCGGAATCTGCCTGTATGCAGCAGTAGCAGTGTGTGTAGTATCTGGCTGATGACAGTATGAGCCTGTGTATGCAGCTGTGGCCTGTGTGTGCGGAATCTGCCTGTGTGCAGCAGTAGTAGTGTGTGTAGTATCTGGCTGAGGACATTATGAGCCTGTGTATGCAGCTGTGGCCTGTGTGTGCGGAATCTGCCTGTGTGCTGCAGTAGCAGTGTGTGTAGTATCTGGCTGAGGACAGTATGAGCCTGTGTATGCATCTGTGGCCTGTGTGTGCGGAATCTGCCTGTGTGCAGCAGTAGCAGTGTGTGTAGTATCTGGCTGAGGACAGTATGAGCCTGTGTATGCAGCTGTGGCCTGTGTGTGCGGAATCTGCCTGTGTGCAGCAGTAGCAGACTAGCAGTGTGTGTAGTATCTGGCTGAGGACAGTATGAGCCTGTGTATGCAGCTGTGGCCTGTGTGTGCGGAATCTGCCTGTATGCAGCAGTAGCAGTGTGTATAGTATCTGGCTGAGGACAGTATGAGCCTGTGTATGCAGCTGTGGCCTGTGTGTGCGGAATCTGCCTGTATGCAGCAGTAGCAGTGTGTGTAGTATCTGGCTGAGGACAGTATGAGCCTGTGTATGCAGCTGTGGCCTGTGTGTGCGGAATCTGCCTGTATGCAGGAGTAGAAGTGTGTGTAGTATCTGGCTGAGGACAGTATGAGCCTGTGTATGCAGCTGTGGCCTGTGTGTGCGGAATCTGCCTGTGTGCAGCAGTAGTAGTGTGTGTAGTATCTGGCTGAGGACATTATGAGCCTGTGTATGCAGCTGTGGCCTGTGTGTGCGGAATCTGCCTGTATGCAGCAGTAGCAGTGTGTGTAGTGTCTGGCTGAGGACAGTATGAGCCTGTGTATGCAGCTGTGGCCTGTGTGTGCGGAATCTGCCTGTATGCAGCAGTAGCAGTGTGTGTAGTATCTGGCTGAGGACAGTATGAGCCTGTGTATGCAGCTGTGGCCTGTGTGTGCGGAATCTGCCTGTGTGCTGCAGTAGCAGTGTGTGTAGTATCTGGCTGAGGACAGTATGAGCCTGTGTATGCAGCTGTGGCCTGTGTGTGCGGAATCTGCCTGTATGCAGCAGTAGCAGTGTGTGTAGTGTCTGGCTGAGGACAGTATGAGCCTGTGTATGCAGCTGTGGCCTGTGTGTGCGGAATCTGCCTGTATGCAGCAGTAGCAGTGTGTGTAGTATCTGGCTGAGGACAGTATGAGCCTGTGTATGCAGCTGTGGCCTGTGTGTGCGGAATCTGCCTGTATGCAGCAATAGCAGTGTGTGTAGTATCTGGCTGAGGACAGTATGAGCCTGTGTATGCAGCTGTGGCCTGTGTGTGCGGAATCTGCCTGTGTGCAGCAGTAGTAGTGTGTGTAGTATCTGGCTGAGGACATTATGAGCCTGTGTATGCAGCTGTGGCCTGTGTGTGCGGAATCTGCCTGTGTGCTGCAGTAGCAGTGTGTGTAGTATCTGGCTGAGGACAGTATGAGCCTGTGTATGCAGCTGTGGCCTGTGTGTGCGGAATCTGCCTGTATGCAGCAGTAGCAGTGTGTGTAGTATCTGGCTGAGGACAGTATGAGCCTGTGTATACAACTGTGGCCTGTGTGTGCGGAATCTGCCTGTGTGCTGCAGTAGCAGTGTGTGTAGTATCTGGCTGAGGACAGTATGAGCCTGTGTATGCAGCTGTGGCCTGTGTGTGCGGAATCTGCCTGTGTGCAGCAGTAGCAGTGTGTGTAGTATCTGGCTGAGGACAGTATGAGCCTGTGTATGCAGCTGTGGCATGTGTGTGCGGAATCTGCCTGTGTGCAGCAGTAGCAGTGTGTGTAGTATCTGGCTGAGGACATTATAAGCCTGTGTATGCAGCTGTGGCCTGTGTGTGCGGAATCTGCCTGTATGCAGCAGTAGCAGTGTGTGTAGTATCTGGCTGAGGACAGTATGAGCCTGTGTATGCAGCTGTGGCATGTGTGTGCGGAATCTGCCTGTGTGCAGCAGTAGCAGTGTGTGTAGTATCTGGCTGAGGGCAGTATGAGCCTGTGTATGCAGCTGTGGCCTGTGTGTACGGAATCTGCCTGTGTGCTGCTGTAGCAGTGTGTGTAGTATCTGGCTGAGGACAGTGTGAGCCTGTGTATGCAGCTGTGGCCTGTGTGTGCGGAATCTGCCTGTGTGCAGCAGTACCAGACTAGCAGTGTGTATAGTATCTGGCTGAGGACAGTATGAGCCTGTGTGTGCGGAATCTGCCTGTGTGCAGCAGTAGCAGTGTGTGTAGTATCTGGCTGAGGACAGTATGAGCCTGTGTATGCAGCTGTGGCCTGTGTGTGCGGAATCTGCCTGTGTGCTGCAGTAGCAGTGTGTGTAGTATCTGGCTGAGGACAGTATGAGCCTGTGTATGCAGCTGTGGCCTATGTGCGCGGATTCTGCCTGTCTGCTGCAGTAGCAGTGTGTGTAGTATCTGGCTGAGGACAGTATGAGCCTGTGTATGCAGCTGTGGCCTGTGTGTGCGGAATCTGCCTGTGTGCTGCAGTAGCAGTGTGTGTAGTATCTGGCTGAGGACAGTATGAGCCTGTGTATGCAGCTGTGGCCTGTGTGTGCGTTATCTGCCTGTATGCAGCACTAGCAGTGTGTGTAGTATCTGGCTGAGGCAGTATGAGCCTGTGTATGCAGCTGTGGCCTGTGTGTGCGTTATCTGCCTGTATGCAGCAGTAGCAGTGTGTGTAGTATCTGGCTGAGGACAGTATGAGCCTGTGTATGCAGCTGTGGCCTGTGTGTGCGGAATCTGCCTGTGTGCAGCAGTAGTAGTGTGTGTAGTATCTGGCTGAGGACATTATGAGCCTGTGTATGCAGCTGTGGCCTGTGTGTGCGGAATCTGCCTGTGTGCTGCAGTAGCAGTATGTGTATTATCTGGCTGAGGACAGTATGAGCCTGTGTATGCAGCTGTGGCCTGTGTGTGCGGAATCTGCCTGTGTGCAGCAGTAGCAGACTAGCAGTGTGTGTAGTATCTGGCTGAGGACAGTATGAGCCTGTGTATGCAGCTGTGGCCTGTGTGTGCGGAATCTGCCTGTGTGCAGCAGTAGCAGACTAGCAGTGTGTGTAGTATCTGGCTGAGGACAGTATGAGCCTGTGTATGCAGCTGTGGCCTGTGTGTGCGGAATCTGCCTTTGTACAGCTGTAGTAGTGTGTGTAGTATCTGGCTGAGGACATTATGAGCCTGTGTATGCAGCTGTGGCCTGTGTGTGCGGAATCTGCCTGTGTGCTGCTTTAGCAGTGTGTGTAGTATCTGGCTGAGAACAGTATGAGCCTGTGTATGCAGCTGTGGCCTGTGTGTGCGGAATCTGCCTGTATGCAGCAGTAGCAGTGTGTGTAGTATCTGGCTGAGGACAGTATGAGCCTGTGTATGCAGCTGTGGCCTGTGTGTGCGGAATCTGCCTGTATGCAGCAGTAGCAGTGTGTGTAGTATCTGGCTGAGGACAGTATGAGCCTGTGTATGCAGCTGTGGCCTGTGTGTGCGGAATCTGCCTGTATGCAGCAGTAGCAGTGTTTGTAGTATCTGGCTGAGGACAGTATGAGCCTGTGTATGCAGCTGTGGCCTGTGTGTGCGGAATCTGCCTGTGTGCAGCAGTAGTAGTGTGTGTAGTATCTGGCTGAGGACATTATGAGCCTGTGTATGCACCTGTGGCCTGTGTGTGCGGAATCTGCCTGTGTGCTGCAGTAGAAGTGTGTGTAGTATCTGGCTGAGGACAGTATGAGCCTGTGTATGCAGCTGTGGCCTGTGTGTGCGGAATCTGCCTGTATGCAGCAGTAGCAGTGTGTGTAGTATCTGGCTGAGGACAGTATGAGCCTGTGTATACAACTGTGGCCTGTGTGTGCGGAATCTGCCTGTGTGCTGCAGTAGTAGTGTGTGTAGTATCTGGCTGAGGACAGTATGAGCCTGTGTATGCAGCTGTGGCCTGTGTGTGCAGAATCTGCCTGTGTGCAGCAGTAGCAGTGTGTGTAGTATCTGGCTGAGGACAGTATGAGCCTGTGTATGAAGCTGTGGCATGTGTGTGCGGAATCTGCCTGTGTGCAGCAGTAGCAGTGTGTGTAGTATCTGGCTGAGGACATTATGAGCCTGTGTATGCAGCTGTGGCCTGTGTGTGCGGAATCTGCCTGTATGCAGCAGTAGCAGTGTGTGTAGTATCTGGCTGAGGACAGTATGGGCCTGTGTATGCCGCTGTGGCCTGTGTGTGCGAAATCTGCCAGTGTGCAGCAGTAGCAGTGTGTGTAGTATCTGGCTGAGGACAGTATGGGCCTGTGTATGCAGCTGTGGCCTGTGTGTGCGGAATCTGCCTGTGTGCTGCAGTAGCAGTGTGTGTAGTATCTGGCTGAGGACAGTATGAGCCTGTGTATGCAGCTGTGGCCTGTGTGTGCGGAATCTGCCTGTGTGCAGCAGTACCAGACTAGCAATGTGTATAGTATCTGGCTGAGGACAGTATGAGCCTGTGTGTGTGCGGAATCTGCCTGTGTGCAGCAGTAGCAGTGTGTGTAGTATCTGGCTGAGGACAGTATGTGCCTGTGTATGCAGCTGTGGCCTGTGTGTGCGGAATCTGCCTGTGTGCTGCAGTAGCAGTGTGTGTAGTATCTGGCTGAGGACAGTATGAGCCTGTGTATGCAGCTGTGGCCTATGTGCGCGGATTCTGCCTGTCTGCTGCAGTAGCAGTGTGTCTATTATCTGGCTGAGGACAGTATGAGCCTGTGTATGCAGCTTTGGCCTGTGTGTGCGGAATCTGCCTGTGTGCTGCAGTAGCAGTGTGTGTAGTATCTGGCTGAGGACAGTATGAGCCTGTGTATGCAGCTGTGGCCTGTGTGCGCGGATTCTGCCTGTGTGCTGAGTAGCAATGTGTGTAGTATCTGGCTGAGGACAGTATGAGCCTGTGTATGCAGCTGTGGCCTGTGTGTGCGGAATCTGCCTGTGTGCAGCAGTAGCAGTGTGTGTAGTATCTGGCTGAGGACAGTATGAGCCTGTGTATGCAGCTGTGGCCTGTGTGTGCGGAATCTACCTGTGTGCTGCAGTAGCAGTGTGTGTAGTATCTGGCTGAGGACAGTATGAGCCTGTGTATGCAGCTGTGGCCTGTGTGTGCGGAATCTGCCTGTGTGCAGCAGTAGCAGTGTGTGTAGTATCTGGCTGAGAACAGTATGAGCCTGTGTATGCAGCTGTGGCCTGTGTGTGCGGAATCTGCCTGTGTGCAGCAGTAGCAGTGTGTGTAGTATCTGGCTGAGGATAGTATGAGCCTGTGTATGCAGCTGTGGCCTGTGTGTGCGGAATCTGCCTGTGTGCAGCAGTAGCAGTGTGTGTAGTATCTGGCTGAGGACAGTATGAGCCTGTGTATGCAGCTGTGGCCTGTGTGTGCGGAATCTGCCTGTGTGCTGCTGTAGCAGTGTGTGTAGTATCTGGCTGAGGACAGTATGAGCCTGTGTGTGCGGAATCTGCCTGTGTGCTGCAGTAGCAGTGTGTGTAGTATCTGGCTGAGGACAGTATGAGCCTGTGTATGCAGCTGTGGCCTGTGTGAGCGGAATCTGCCTGTGTGCTGCAGTAGCAGTGTGTGTAGTATCTGGCTGAGGACAGTATGAGCCTGTGTATACAACTGTGGCCTGTGTGTGCGGAATCTGCCTGTGTGCTGCAGTAGCAGTGTGTGTAGTATCTGGCTGAGGACAGTATGAGCCTGTGTATGCAGCTGTGGCCTGTGTGTGCGGAATCTGCCTGTGTGCTGCATTAGCAGTGTGTGTAGTATCTGGCTGAGGACAGTATGAGCCTGTGTATGCAGCTGTGGCCTATGTGCGCGGATTCTGCCTGTCTGCTGCAGTAGCAGTGTGTCTAGTATCTGGCTGAGGACAGTATGAGCCTGTGTATGCAGCTGTGGCATGTGTGTGCAGAATCTGCCTGTGTGCTGCAGTAGCGGTGTGTGTAGTATCTGGCTGAGGACAGTATGAGCCTGTGTATGCAGCTGTGGCCTGTGTGTGCAGAATCTGCCTGTGTGCAGCAGTAGCAGTGTGTGTAGTATCTGGCTGAGGACAGTATGAGCCTGTGTATGCAGCTTTGGCCTGTGTGTGCGGAATCTGCCTGTGTGCTGCAGTAGCAGTGTGTGTAGTATCTGGCTGAGGACAGTATGAGCCTGTGTATGCAGCTGTGGCCTGTGTGCGCGGATTCTGCCTGTGTGCTGCAGTAGCAATGTGTGTAGTATCTGGCTGAGGACAGTATGAGACTGTGTATGCAGCTGTGGCCTGTGTGTGCGGTATCTGCCTGTGTGCAGCAGTAGCAGTGTGTGTAGTATCTGGCTGAGGACAGTATGAGCCTGTGTATGCAGCTGTGGCCTGTGTGTGCGGAATCTACCTGTGTACTGCAGTAGCAGTGTGTGTAGTATCTGGCTGAGGACAGTATGAGCCTGTGTATGCAGCTGTGGCCTGTGTGTGCGGAATCTGCCTGTGTGCAACAGTAGCAGTGTGTGTAGTATCTGGCTGAGAACAGTATGAGCCTGTGTATGCAGCTGTGGCCTGTGTGTGCGGAATCTGCCTGTGTGCAGCAGTAGCAGTGTGTATAGTATCTCGCTGAGGAGAGTATGAGCCTGTGTATGCAGCTGTGGCCTGTGTGTGCGGAATCTGCCTGTGTGCAACAGTAGCAGTGTGTGTAGTATCTGGCTGAGGACAGTATGAGCCTGTGTATGCAGCTGTGGCCTGTGTGTGCGGAATCTGCCTGTGTGCTGCAGTAGCAGTGTGTGTAGTATCTGGCTGAGGACAGTATGAGCCTGTGTATGCAACTGTGGCCTGTGTGTGCGGAATCTGCCTGTGTGCTGCAGTAGCAGACTAGCAGTGTGTGTAGTATCTGGCTGAGGACAGTATGAGCCTGTGTATGCAGCTGTGGCCTGTGTGTGCGGAATCTGCCTTTGTGCTGAAGTAGCAGTGTGTGTAGTATCTGGCTGAGGACAGTATGAGCCTGTGTGTGCGGAATCTGCCTGTGTGCTGCTGTAGCAGTGTGTGTAGTATCTGGCTGAGGACAGTATGAGCCTGTGTATGCAGCTTTGGCCTGTGTGAGCGGAATCTGCCTGTGTGCTGCAGTAGCAGTGTGTGTAGTATCTGGCTGAGGACAGTATGAGCCTCTGTATGCAGCTGTGGCCTGTGTGTGCGGAATCTGCCTGTATGCAGCAGTAGCAGTGTGTGTAGTATCTGGCTGAGGACAGTATGAGCCTGTGTATACAACTGTGGCCTGTGTGTGCGGAATCTGCCTGTGTGCTGCAGTAGCAGTGTGTGTAGTATCTGGCTGAGGACAGTATGAGCCTGTGTATGCAGCTGTGGCCTGTTTGTGCGGAATCTGCCTGTGTGCTGCAGTAGCAGTCTGTGTAGTATCTGGCTGAGGACAGTATGAGCCTGTGTATGCAACTGTGGCCTGTGTGTGTGGAATCTGCCAGTGTGCAGCAGTAGCAGTGTGTGTAGTATCTGGCTGAGGACAGTATGAGCCTGTGTATGCAGCTGTGGCCTGTGTGTGCGGAATCTGCCTGTATGCAGTAGTAGCAGTGTGTGTAGTATCTGGCTGAGGACAGTATGAGCCTGTGTATGCAGCTGTGGCCTGTGTGTGCGGAATCTGCCTGTGTGCAGCAGTAGTAGTGTGTGTAGTATCTGGCTGAGGACATTATGAGCCTGTGTATGCAGCTGTGGCCTGTGTGTGCGGAATCTGCCTGTGTGCTGCAGTAGCAGTGTGTGTAGTATCTGGCTGAGGACAGTATGAGCCTGTGTATGCAGCTGTGGCCTGTGTGTGCGGAATCTGCCTGTGTGCAGCAGTAGCAGTGTGTGTAGTATCTGGCTGAGGACAGTATGAGCCTGTGTATGCGGCTGTGGCCTGTGTGTGCGGAATCTGCCTGTGTGCAGCAGTAGCAGACTAGCAGTGTGTGTAGTATCTGGCTGAGGACAGTATGAGCCTGTGTATGCAGCTGTGGCCTGTGTGTGCGGAATCTGCCTGTATGCAGCAGTAGCAGTGTGTGTAGTATCTGGCTGAGGACAGTATGAGCCTGTGTATGCAGCTGTGGCCTGTGTGTGCGGAATCTGCCTGTATGCAGCAGTAGCAGTGTGTGTAGTATCTGGCTGAGGACAGTATGAGCCTGTGTATGCAGCTGTGGCCTGTGTGTGCGGAATCTGCCTGTGTGCTGCAGTAGCAGTGTGTATAGTATCTGGCTGAGGACAGTATGAGCCTGTGTGTGCGGAATCTGCCTGTGTGCTGCAGTAGCAGTGTGTGTAGTATCTGGCTGAGGACAGTATGAGCCTGTGTATGCAGCTGTGGCCTGTGTGAGCGGAATCTGCCTGTGTGCTGCAGTAGCAGTGTGTGTAGTATCTGGCTGAGGACAGTATGAGCCTGTGTATGCAGCTGTGGCCTGTGTGTGCGGAATCTGCCTGTATGCAGCAGTAGCAGTGTGTGTAGTATCTGGCTGAGGACAGTATGAGCCTGTGTATACAACTGTGGCCTGTGTGTGCGGAATCTGCCTGTGTGCTGCAGTAGCAGTGTGTGTAGTATCTGGCTGAGGACAGTATGAGCCTGTGTATGCAGCTGTGGCCTGTGTGTGCGGAATCTGCCTGTGTGCTGCAGTATCAGTGTGTGTAGTATCTGGCTGAGGACAGTATGAGCCTGTGTATGCAGCTGTGGCCTATGTGCGCGGATTCTGCCTGTGTGCTGCAGTAGCAATGTGTGTAGTATCTGGCTGAGGACAGTATGAGCCTGTGTATGCAGCTGTGGCCTGTGTGTGCGGAATCTGCCTGTGTGCAGCAGTAGCAGTGTGTGTAGTATCTGGCTGAGGACAGTATGAGCCTGTGTATGCAGCTGTGGCCTGTGTGTGCGGAATCTGCCTGTGTGCTGCAGTAGCAGTGTGTGTAGTATCTGGCTGAGGACAGTATGAGCCTGTGTATGCAACTGTGGCCTGTGTGTGCGGAATCTGCCTGTGTGCTGCAGTAGCAGACTAGCAGTGTGTGTAGTATCTGGCTGAGGACAGTATGAGCCTGTGTATGCAGCTGTGGCCTGTGTGTGCGGAATCTGCCTGTGTGCTGCAGTAGCAGTGTGTGTAGTATCTGGCTGAGGACAGTATGAGCCTGTGTGTGCGGTATCTGCCTGTGTGCTGCAGTAGCAGTGTGTGTAGTATCTGGCTGAGGACAGTATGAGCCTGTGTATGCAGCTGTGGCCTGTGTGTGCGGAATCTGCCTGTATGCAGCAGTAGCAGTGTGTGTAGTATCTGGCTGAGGACAGTATGAGCCTGTGTATACAACTGTGGCCTGTGTGTGCGGAATCTGCCTGTGTGCTGCAGTAGCAGTGTGTGTAGTATCTGGCTGAGGACAGTATGAGCCTGTGTATGCAGCTGTGGCCTGTTTGTGCGGAATCTGCCTGTGTGCTGCAGTAGCAGTCTGTGTAGTATCTGGCTGAGGACAGTATGAGCCTGTGTATGCAACTGTGGCCTGTGTGTGTGGAATCTGCCAGTGTGCAGCAGTAGCAGTTTGTGTAGTATCTGGCTGAGGACAGTATGAGCCTGTGTATGCAGCTGTGACCTGTGTGTGCGGAATCTGCCTGTATGCAGCAGTAGCAGTGTGTGTAGTATCTGGCTGAGGACAGTATGAGCCTGTGTGTGCAGCTGTGGCCTGTGTGTGCGGAATCTGCCTGTGTGCAGCAGTAGTAGTGTGTGTAGTATCTGGCTGAGGATATTATGAGCCTGTGTATGCAGCTGTGGCCTGTGTGTGCGGAATCTGCCTGTGTGGTGCAGTAGCAGTGTGTGTAGTATCTGGCTGAGGACAGTATGAGCCTGTGTATGCAGCTGTGGCCTGTGTGTGCGGAATCTGCCTGTGTGCAGCAGTAGCAGTGTGTGTAGTATCTGGCTGAGGACAGTATGAGCCTGTGTATGCGGCCTGTGTGTGCGGAATCTGCCTGTGTGCGGCAGTAGCAGACTAGCAGTGTGTGTAGTATCTGGCTGAGGACAGTATGAGCCTGTGTATGCAGCTGTGGCCTGTGTGTGCGGAATCTGCCTGTATGCAGCAGTAGCAGTGTGTGTAGTATCTGGCTGAGGACAGTATGAGCCTGGGTATGCAGCTGTGGCCTGTGTGTGCGGAATCTGCCTGTATGCAGCAGTAGCAGTGTGTGTAGTATCTGGCTGAGGACAGTATGAGCCTGTGTATGCAGCTGTGGCCTGTGTGTGCGGAATCTGCCTGTATGCAGCAGTAGCACTGTGTGTAGTATCTGGCTGAGGACAGTATGAGCCTGTGTATGCAGCTGTGGCCTGTGTGTGCGGAATCTGCCTGTGTGCAGCAGTAGTAGTGTGTGTAGTATCTGGCTGAGGACATTATGAGCCTGTGTATGCAGCTGTGGCCTGTGTGTGCGGAATCTGCCTGTGTGCTGCAGTAGCAGTGTGTGTAGTATCTGGCTGAGGACAGTATGAGCCTTTGTATGCAGCTGTGGCCTGTGTGTGCGGAATCTGCCTGTATGCAGCAGTAGCAGTGTGTGTAGTATCTGGCTGAGGACAGTATGAGCCTGTGTATGCAGCTGTGGCCTGTGTGTGCGGAATCTGCCTGTATGCAGCAGTAGCAGTGTTTGTAGTATCTGGCTGAGGACAGTATGAGCCTGTGTATGCAGCTGTGGCCTGTGTGTGCGGAATCTGCCTGTGTGCAGCAGTAGTAGTGTGTGTAGTATCTGGCTGAGGACATTATGAGCCTGTGTATGCAGCTGTGGCCTGTGTGTGCGGAATCTGCCTGTGTGCTGCAGTAGAAGTGTGTGTAGTATCTGGCTGAGGACAGTATGAGCCTGTGTATGCAGCTGTGGCCTGTGTGTGCGGAATCTGCCTGTATGCAGCAGTAGCAGTGTGTGTAGTATCTGGCTGAGGACAGTATGAGCCTGTGTATACAACTGTGGCCTGTGTGTGCGGAATCTGCCTGTGTGCTGCAGTAGTAGTGTGTGTAGTATCTGGCTGAGGACAGTATGAGCCTGTGTATGCAGCTGTGGCCTGTGTGTGCAGAATCTGCCTGTGTGCAGCAGTAGCAGTGTGTGTAGTATCTGGCTGAGGACAGTATGAGCCTGTGTATGAAGCTGTGGCATGTGTGTGCGGAATCTGCCTGTGTGCAGCAGTAGTAGTGTGTGTAGTATCTGGCTGAGGACATTATGAGCCTGTGTATGCAGCTGTGGCCTGTGTGTGCGGAATCTGCCTGTGTGCTGCAGTAGCAGTGTGTGTAGTATCTGGCTGAGGACAGTATGAGCCTGTGTATGCAGCTGTGGCCTGTGTGTGCGGAATCTGCCTGTGTGCAGCAGTAGCAGTGTGTGTAGTATCTGGCTGAGGACAGTATGAGCCTGTGTATGCGGCTGTGTCCTGTGTGTGCGGAATCTGCCTGTGTGCAGCAGTAGCAGACTAGCAGTGTGTGTAGTATCTGGCTGAGGACAGTATGAGCCTGTGTATGCAGCTGTGGCCTGTGTGTGCGGAATCTGCCTGTATGCAGCAGTAGCAGTGTGTGTAGTATCTGGCTGAGGACAGTATGAGCCTGTGTATGCAGCTGTGGCCTGTGTGTGCGGAATCTGCCTGTATGCAGCAGTAGCAGTGTGTGTAGTATCTGGCTGAGGACAGTATGAGCCTGTGTATGCAGCTGTGGCCTGTGTGTGCGGAATCTGCCTGTGTGCTGCAGTAGCAGTGTGTATAGTATCTGGCTGAGGACAGTATGAGCCTGTGTGTGCGGAATCTGCCTGTGTGCTGCAGTAGCAGTGTGTGTAGTATCTGGCTGAGGACAGTATGAGCCTGTGTATGCAGCTGTGGCCTGTGTGAGCGGAATCTGCCTGTGTGCTGCAGTAGCAGTGTGTGTAGTATCTGGCTGAGGACAGTATGAGCCTGTGTATGCAGCTGTGGCCTGTGTGTGCGGAATCTGCCTGTATGCAGCAGTAGCAGTGTGTGTAGTATCTGGCTGAGGACAGTATGAGCCTGTGTATACAACTGTGGCCTGTGTGTGCGGAATCTGCCTGTGTGCTGCAGTAGCAGTGTGTGTAGTATCTGGCTGAGGACAGTATGAGCCTGTGTATGCAGCTGTGGCCTGTGTGTGCGGAATCTGCCTGTGTGCTGCAGTATCAGTGTGTGTAGTATCTGGCTGAGGACAGTATGAGCCTGTGTATGCAGCTGTGGCCTATGTGCGCGGATTCTGCCTGTGTGCTGCAGTAGCAATGTGTGTAGTATCTGGCTGAGGACAGTATGAGCCTGTGTATGCAGCTGTGGCCTGTGTGTGCGGAATCTGCCTGTGTGCAGCAGTAGCAGTGTGTGTAGTATCTGGCTGAGGACAGTATGAGCCTGTGTATGCAGCTGTGGCCTGTGTGTGCGGAATCTGCCTGTGTGCTGCAGTAGCAGTGTGTGTAGTATCTGGCTGAGGACAGTATGAGCCTGTGTATGCAACTGTGGCCTGTGTGTGCGGAATCTGCCTGTGTGCTGCAGTAGCAGACTAGCAGTGTGTGTAGTATCTGGCTGAGGACAGTATGAGCCTGTGTATGCAGCTGTGGCCTGTGTGTGCGGAATCTGCCTGTGTGCTGCAGTAGCAGTGTGTGTAGTATCTGGCTGAGGACAGTATGAGCCTGTGTGTGCGGTATCTGCCTGTGTGCTGCAGTAGCAGTGTGTGTAGTATCTGGCTGAGGACAGTATGAGCCTGTGTATGCAGCTGTGGCCTGTGTGTGCGGAATCTGCCTGTATGCAGCAGTAGCAGTGTGTGTAGTATCTGGCTGAGGACAGTATGAGCCTGTGTATACAACTGTGGCCTGTGTGTGCGGAATCTGCCTGTGTGCTGCAGTAGCAGTGTGTGTAGTATCTGGCTGAGGACAGTATGAGCCTGTGTATGCAGCTGTGGCCTGTTTGTGCGGAATCTGCCTGTGTGCTGCAGTAGCAGTCTGTGTAGTATCTGGCTGAGGACAGTATGAGCCTGTGTATGCAACTGTGGCCTGTGTGTGTGGAATCTGCCAGTGTGCAGCAGTAGCAGTTTGTGTAGTATCTGGCTGAGGACAGTATGAGCCTGTGTATGCAGCTGTGACCTGTGTGTGCGGAATCTGCCTGTATGCAGCAGTAGCAGTGTGTGTAGTATCTGGCTGAGGACAGTATGAGCCTGTGTATGCAGCTGTGGCCTGTGTGTGCGGAATCTGCCTGTGTGCAGCAGTAGTAGTGTGTGTAGTATCTGGCTGAGGATATTATGAGCCTGTGTATGCAGCTGTGGCCTGTGTGTGCGGAATCTGCCTGTGTGGTGCAGTAGCAGTGTGTGTAGTATCTGGCTGAGGACAGTATGAGCCTGTGTATGCAGCTGTGGCCTGTGTGTGCGGAATCTGCCTGTGTGCAGCAGTAGCAGTGTGTGTAGTATCTGGCTGAGGACAGTATGAGCCTGTGTATGCGGCTGTGGCCTGTGTGTGCGGAATCTGCCTGTGTGCGGCAGTAGCAGACTAGCAGTGTGTGTAGTATCTGGCTGAGGACAGTATGAGCCTGTGTATGCAGCTGTGGCCTGTGTGTGCGGAATCTGCCTGTATGCAGCAGTAGCAGTGTGTGTAGTATCTGGCTGAGGACAGTATGAGCCTGTGTATGCAGCTGTGGCCTGTGTGTGCGGAATCTGCCTGTATGCAGCAGTAGCAGTGTGTGTAGTATCTGGCTGAGGACAGTATGAGCCTGTGTATGCAGCTATGGCCTGTGTGTGCGGAATCTGCCTGTATGCAGCAGTAGCACTGTGTGTAGTATCTGGCTGAGGACAGTATGAGCCTGTGTATGCAGCTGTGGCCTGTGTGTGCGGAATCTGCCTGTGTGCAGCAGTAGTAGTGTGTGTAGTATCTGGCTGAGGACATTATGAGCCTGTGTATGCAGCTGTGGCCTGTGTGTGCGGAATCTGCCTGTGTGCTGCAGTAGCAGTGTGTGTAGTATCTGGCTGAGGACAGTATGAGCCTTTGTATGCAGCTGTGGCCTGTGTGTGCGGAATCTGCCTGTATGCAGCAGTAGCAGTGTGTGTAGTATCTGGCTGAGGACAGTATGAGCCTGTGTATGCAGCTGTGGCCTGTGTGTGCGGAATCTGCCTGTATGCAGCAGTAGCAGTGTTTGTAGTATCTGGCTGAGGACAGTATGAGCCTGTGTATGCAGCTGTGGCCTGTGTGTGCGGAATCTGCCTGTGTGCAGCAGTAGTAGTGTGTGTAGTATCTGGCTGAGGACATTATGAGCCTGTGTATGCAGCTGTGGCCTGTGTGTGCGGAATCTGCCTGTGTGCTGCAGTAGAAGTGTGTGTAGTATCTGGCTGAGGACAGTATGAGCCTGTGTATGCAGCTGTGGCCTGTGTGTGCGGAATCTGCCTGTATGCAGCAGTAGCAGTGTGTGTAGTATCTGGCTGAGGACAGTATGAGCCTGTGTATACAACTGTGGCCTGTGTGTGCGGAATCTGCCTGTGTGCTGCAGTAGTAGTGTGTGTAGTATCTGGCTGAGGACAGTATGAGCCTGTGTATGCAGCTGTGGCCTGTGTGTGCAGAATCTGCCTGTGTGCAGCAGTAGCAGTGTGTGTAGTATCTGGCTGAGGACAGTATGAGCCTGTGTATGAAGCTGTGGCATGTGTGTGCGGAATCTGCCTGTGTGCAGCAGTAGCAGTGTGTGTAGTATCTGGCTGAGGACATTATGAGCCTGTGTATGCAGCTGTGGCCTGTGTGTGCGGAATCTGCCTGTATGCAGCAGTAGCAGTGTGTGTAGTATCTGGCTGAGGACAGTATGGGCCTGTGTATGCAGCTGTGGCCTGTGTGTGCGGAATCTGCCAGTGTGCAGCAGTAGCAGTGTGTGTAGTATCTGGCTGAGGACAGTATGAGCCTGTGTATGCAGCTGTGGCATGTGTGTGCGGAATCTGCCTGTGTGCAGCACTAGCAATGTGTGTAGTATCTGGCTGAGGGCAGTATGAGCCTGTATATGCAGCTGTGGCCTGTGTGTACGGAATCTGCCTGTGTGCTGCAGTAGCAGTGTGTGTAGTATCTGGCTGAGGACAGTATGGGCCTGTGTATGCAGCTGTGGCCTGTGTGTGCGGAATCTGCCTGTGTGCTGCAGTAGCAGTGTGTGTAGTATCTGGCTGAGGACAGTATGAGCCTGTGTATGCAGCTGTGGCCTGTGTGTGCGGAATCTGCCTGTGTGCAGCAGTACCAGACTAGCAATGTGTATAGTATCTGGCTGAGGACAGTATGAGCCTGTGTGTGTGCGGAATCTGCCTGTGTGCAGCAGTAGCAGTGTGTGTAGTATCTGGCTGAGGACAGTATGTGCCTGTGTATGCAGCTGTGGCCTGTGTGTGCGGAATCTGCCTGTGTGCTGCAGTAGCAGTGTGTGTAGTATCTGGCTGAGGACAGTATGAGCCTGTGTATGCAGCTGTGGCCTATGTGCGCGGATTCTG
This sequence comes from Dendrobates tinctorius, assembly GCF_039654945.1. Taxonomy (NCBI): domain Eukaryota; kingdom Metazoa; phylum Chordata; class Amphibia; order Anura; family Dendrobatidae; genus Dendrobates; species Dendrobates tinctorius. The sequence goes on along the minus strand of NW_027361975.1, from coordinate 3,322,594 downwards.
CCTGTCTGCTGCAGTAGCAGTGTGTCTATTATCTGGCTGAGGACAGTATGAGCCTGTGTATGCAGCTTTGGCCTGTGTGTGCGGAATCTGCCTGTGTGCTGCAGTAGCAGTGTGTGTAGTATCTGGCTGAGGACAGTATGAGCCTGTGTATGCAGCTGTGGCCTGTGTGCGCGGATTCTGCCTGTGTGCTGCAGTAGCAATGTGTGTAGTATCTGGCTGAGGACAGTATGATCCTGTGTATGCAGCTGTGGCCTGTGTGTGCGGAATCTGCCTGTGTGCAGCAGTAGCAGTGTGTGTAGTATCTGGCTGAGGACAGTATGAGCCTGTGTATGCAGCTGTGGCCTGTGTGTGCGGAATCTACCTGTGTGCTGCAGTAGCAGTGTGTGTAGTATCTGGCTGAGGACAGTATGAGCCTGTGTATGCAGCTGTGGCCTGTGTGTGCGGAATCTGCCTGTTTGCAGCAGTAGCAGTGTGTGTAGTATCTGGCTGAGAACAGTATGAGCCTGTGTATGCAGCTGTGGCCTGTGTGTGCGGAATCTGCCTGTGTGCAGCAGTAGCAGTGTGTGTAGTATCTGGCTGAGGATAGTATGAGCCTGTGTATGCAGCTGTGGCCTGTGTGTGCGGAATCTGCCTGTGTGCAGCAGTAGCAGTGTGTGTAGTATCTGGCTGAGGACAGTATGAGCCTGTGTATGCAGCTGTGGCCTGTGTGTGCGGAATCTGCCTGTGTGCTGCTGTAGCAGTGTGTGTAGTATCTGGCTGAGGACAGTATGAGCCTGTGTGTGCGGAATCTGCCTGTGTGCTGCAGTAGCAGTGTGTGTAGTATCTGGCTGAGGACAGTATGAGCCTGTGTATGCAGCTGTGGCCTGTGTGAGCGGAATCTGCCTGTGTGCTGCAGTAGCAGTGTGTGTAGTATCTGGCTGAGGACAGTATGAGCCTGTGTATACAACTGTGGCCTGTGTGTGCGGAATCTGCCTGTGTGCTGCAGTAGCAGTGTGTGTAGTATCTGGCTGAGGACAGTATGAGCCTGTGTATGCAGCTGTGGCCTGTGTGTGCGGAATCTGCCTGTGTGCTGCATTAGCAGTGTGTGTAGTATCTGGCTGAGGACAGTATGAGCCTGTGTATGCAGCTGTGGCCTATGTGCGCGGATTCTGCCTGTCTGCTGCAGTAGCAGTGTGTCTAGTATCTGGCTGAGGACAGTATGAGCCTGTGTATGCAGCTGTGGCATGTGTGTGCAGAATCTGCCTGTGTGCTGCAGTAGCGGTGTGTGTAGTATCTGGCTGAGGACAGTATGAGCCTGTGTATGCAGCTGTGGCCTGTGTGTGCGGAATCTGCCTGTGTGCAGCAGTAGCAGTTTGTGTAGTATCTGGCTGAGGACAGTATGAGCCTGTGTATGCAGCTTTGGCCTGTGTGTGCGGAATCTGCCTGTGTGCTGCAGTAGCAGTGTGTGTAGTATCTGGCTGAGGACAGTATGAGCCTGTGTATGCAGCTGTGGCCTGTGTGCGCGGATTCTGCCTGTGTGCTGCAGTAGCAATGTGTGTAGTATCTGGCTGAGGACAGTATGAGCCTGTGTATGCAGCTGTGGCCTGTGTGTGCGGTATCTGCCTGTGTGCAGCAGTAGCAGTGTGTGTAGTATCTGGCTGAGGACAGTATGAGCCTGTGTATGCAGCTGTGGCCTGTGTGTGCGGAATCTACCTGTGTACTGCAGTAGCAGTGTGTGTAGTATCTGGCTGAGGACAGTATGAGCCTGTGTATGCAGCTGTGGCCTGTGTGTGCGGAATCTGCCTGTGTGCAACAGTAGCAGTGTGTGTAGTATCTGGCTGAGAACAGTATGAGCCTGTGTATGCAGCTGTGGCCTGTGTGTGCGGAATCTGCCTGTGTGCAGCAGTAGCAGTGTGTATAGTATCTGGCTGAGGACAGTATGAGCCTGTGTATGCAGCTGTGGCCTGTGTGTGCGGAATCTGCCTGTGTGCAACAGTAGCAGTGTGTGTAGTATCTGGCTGAGGACAGTATGAGCCTGTGTATGCAGCTGTGGCCTGTGTGTGCGGAATCTGCCTGTGTGCTGCAGTAGCAGTGTGTGTAGTATCTGGCTGAGGACAGTATGAGCCTGTGTATGCAACTGTGGCCTGTGTGTGCGGAATCTGCCTGTGTGCTGCAGTAGCAGACTAGCAGTGTGTGTAGTATCTGGCTGAGGACAGTATGAGCCTGTGTATGCAGCTGTGGCCTGTGTGTGCGGAATCTGCCTTTGTGCTGAAGTAGCAGTGTGTGTAGTATCTGGCTGAGGACAGTATGAGCCTGTGTGTGCGGAATCTGCCTGTGTGCTGCAGTAGCAGTGTGTGTAGTATCTGGCTGAGGACAGTATGAGCCTGTGTATGCAGCTGTGGCCTGTGTGAGCGGAATCTGCCTGTGTGCTGCAGTAGCAGTGTGTGTAGTATCTGGCTGAGGACAGTATGAGCCTCTGTATGCAGCTGTGGCCTGTGTGTGCGGAATCTGCCTGTATGCAGCAGTAGCAGTGTGTGTAGTATCTGGCTGAGGACAGTATGAGCCTGTGTATACAACTGTGGCCTGTGTGTGCGGAATCTGCCTGTGTGCTGCAGTAGCAGTGTGTGTAGTATCTGGCTGAGGACAGTATGAGCCTGTGTATGCAGCTGTGGCCTGTTTGTGCGGAATCTGCCTGTGTGCTGCAGTAGCAGTCTGTGTAGTATCTGGCTGAGGACAGTATGAGCCTGTGTATGCAACTGTGGCCTGTGTGTGTGGAATCTGCCAGTGTGCAGCAGTAGCAGTGTGTGTAGTATCTGGCTGAGGACAGTATGAGCCTGTGTATGCAGCTGTGGCCTGTGTGTGCGGAATCTGCCTGTATGCAGTAGTAGCAGTGTGTGTAGTATCTGGCTGAGGACAGTATGAGCCTGTGTATGCAGCTGTGGCCTGTGTGTGCGGAATCTGCCTGTGTGCAGCAGTAGTAGTGTGTGTAGTATCTGGCTGAGGACATTATGAGCCTGTGTATGCAGCTGTGGCCTGTGTGTGCGGAATCTGCCTGTGTGCAGCAGTAGTAGTGTGTGTAGTATCTGGCTGAGGACATTATGAGCCTGTGTATGCAGCTGTGGCCTGTGTGTGCGGAATCTGCCTGTGTGCTGCAGTAGCAGTGTGTGTAGTATCTGGCTGAGGACAGTATGAGCCTGTGTATGCGGCTGTGGCCTGTGTGTGCGGAATCTGCCTGTGTGCAGCAGTAGCAGACTAGCAGTGTGTGTAGTATCTGGCTGAGGACAGTATGAGCCTGTGTATGTAGCTGTGGCCTGTGTGTGCGGAATCTGCCTGTATGCAGCAGTAGCAGTGTGTGTAGTATCTGGCTGAGGACAGTATGAGCCTGTGTATGCAGCTGTGGCCTGTGTGTGCGGAATCTGCCTGTATGCAGCAGTAGCAGTGTGTGTAGTATCTGGCTGAGGACAGTATGAGCCTGTGTATGCAGCTGTGGCCTGTGTGTGCGGAATCTGCATGTGTGCTGCAGTAGCAGTGTGTATAGTATCTGGCTGAGGACAGTATGAGCCTGTGTGTGCGGAATCTGCCTGTGTGCTGCAGTAGCAGTGTGTGTAGTATCTGGCTGAGGACAGTATGAGCCTGTGTATGCAGGTGTGGCCTGTGTGAGCGGAATCTGCCTGTGTGCTGCAGTAGCAGTGTGTGTAGTATCTGGCTGAGGACAGTATGAGCCTGTGTATGCAGCTGTGGCCTGTGTGTGCGGAATCTGCCTGTATGCAGCAGTAGCAGTGTGTGTAGTATCTGGCTGAGGACAGTATGAGCCTGTGTATACAACTGTGGCCTGTGTGTGCGGAATCTGCCTGTGTGCTGCAGTAGCAGTGTGTGTAGTATCTGGCTGAGGACAGTATGAGCCTGTGTATGCAGCTGTGGCCTGTGTGTGCGGAATCTGCCTGTGTGCTGCAGTATCAGTGTGTGTAGTATCTGGCTGAGGACAGTATGAGCCTGTGTATGCAGCTGTGGCCTATGTGCGCGGATTCTGCCTGTGTGCTGCAGTAGCAATGTGTGTAGTATCTGGCTGAGGACAGTATGAGCCTGTGTATGCAGCTGTGGCCTGTGTGTGCGGAATCTGCCTGTGTGCAGCAATAGCAGTGTGTGTAGTATCTGGCTGAGGACAGTATGAGCCTGTGTATGCAGCTGTGGCCTGTGTGTGCGGAATCTGCCTGTGTGCTGCAGTAGCAGTGTGTGTAGTATCTGGCTGAGGACAGTATGAGCCTGTGTATGCAACTGTGGCCTGTGTGTGCGGAATCTGCCTGTGTGCTGCAGTAGCAGACTAGCAGTGTGTGTAGTATCTGGCTGAGGACAGTATGAGCCTGTGTATGCAGCTGTGGCCTGTGTGTGCGGAATCTGCCTGTGTGCTGCAGTAGCAGTGTGTGTAGTATCTGGCTGAGGACAGTATGAGCCTGTGTGTGCGGAATCTGCCTGTGTGCTGCAGTAGCAGTGTGTGTAGTATCTGGCTGAGGACAGTATGAGCCTGTGTATGCAGCTGTGGCCTGTGTGTGCGGAATCTGCCTGTATGCAGCAGTAGCAGTGTGTGTAGTATCTGGCTGAGGACAGTATGAGCCTGTGTATACAACTGTGGCCTGTGTGTGCGGAATCTGCCTGTGTGCTGCAGTAGCAGTGTGTGTAGTATCTGGCTGAGGACAGTATGAGCCTGTGTATGCAGCTGTGGCCTGTTTGTGCGGAATCTGCCTGTGTGCTGCAGTAGCAGTCTGTGTAGTATCTGGCTGAGGACAGTATGAGCCTGTGTATGCAACTGTGGCCTGTGTGTGTGGAATCTGCCAGTGTGCAGCAGTAGCAGTTTGTGTAGTATCTGGCTGAGCACAGTATGAGCCTGTGTATGCAGCTGTGACCTGTGTGTGCGGAATCTGCCTGTATGCAGCAGTAGCAGTGTGTGTAGTATCTGGCTGAGGACAGTATGAGCCTGTGTATGCAGCTGTGGCCTGTGTGTGCGGAATCTGCCTGTGTGCAGCAGTAGTAGTGTGTGTAGTATCTGGCTGAGGATATTATGAGCCTGTGTATGCAGCTGTGGCCTGTGTGTGCGGAATCTGCCTGTATGCAGCAGTAGCAGTGTGTGTAGTATCTGGCTGAGGACAGTATGAGCCTGTGTATGCAGCTGTGGCCTGTGTGTGCGGAATCTGCCTGTATGCAGCAGTAGCAGTGTGTGTAGTATCTGGCTGAGGACAGTATGAGCCTGTGTATGCAGCTGTGGCCTGTGTGTGCGGAATCTGCCTGTATGCAGCAGTAGCACTGTGTGTAGTATCTGGCTGAGGACAGTATGAGCCTGTGTATGCAGCTGTGGCCTGTGTGTGCGGAATCTGCCTGTGTGCAGCAGTAGTAGTGTGTGTAGTATCTGGCTGAGGACATTATGAGCCTGTGTATGCAGCTGTGGCCTGTGTGTGCGGAATCTGCCTGTGTGCTGCAGTAGCAGTGTGTGTAGTATCTGGCTGAGGACAGTATGAGCCTTTGTATGCAGCTGTGGCCTGTGTGTGCGGAATCTGCCTGTATGCAGCAGTAGCAGTGTGTGTAGTATCTGGCTGAGGACAGTATGAGCCTGTGTATGCAGCTGTGGCCTGTGTGTGCGGAATCTGCCTGTATGCAGCAGTAGCAGTGTTTGTAGTATCTGGCTGAGGACAGTATGAGCCTGTGTATGCAGCTGTGGCCTGTGTGTGCGGAATCTGCCTGTGTGCAGCAGTAGTAGTGTGTGTAGTATCTGGCTGAGGACATTATGAGCCTGTGTATGCAGCTGTGGCCTGTGTGTGCGGAATCTGCCTGTGTGCTGCAGTAGAAGTGTGTGTAGTATCTGGCTGAGGACAGTATGAGCCTGTGTATGCAGCTGTGGCCTGTGTGTGCGGAATCTGCCTGTATGCAGCAGTAGCAGTGTGTGTAGTATCTGGCTGAGGACAGTATGAGCCTGTGTATACAACTGTGGCCTGTGTGTGCGGAATCTGCCTGTGTGCTGCAGTAGTAGTGTGTGTAGTATCTGGCTGAGGACAGTATGAGCCTGTGTATGCAGCTGTGGCCTGTGTGTGCAGAATCTGCCTGTGTGCAGCAGTAGCAGTGTGTGTAGTATCTGGCTGAGGACAGTATGGGCCTGTGTATGCAGCTGTGGCCTGTGTGTGCGGAATCTGCCTGTGTGCAGCAGTAGCAGTGTGTGTAGTATCTGGCTGAGGACATTATGAGCCTGTGTATGCAGCTGTGGCCTGTGTGTGCGGAATCTGCCTGTATGCAGCAGTAGCAGTGTGTGTAGTATCTGGCTGAGGACAGTATGGGCCTGTGTATGCAGCTGTGGCCTGTGTGTGCGGAATCTGCCAGTGTGCAGCAGTAGCAGTGTGTGTAGTATCTGGCTGAGGACAGTATGAGCCTGTGTATGCAGCTGTGGCATGTGTGTGCGGAATCTGCCTGTGTGCAGCACTAGCAATGTGTGTAGTATCTGGCTGAGGGCAGTATGAGCCTGTATATGCAGCTGTGGCCTGTGTGTACGGAATCTGCCTGTGTGCTGCAGTAGCAGTGTGTGTAGTATCTGGCTGAGGACAGTATGGGCCTGTGTATGCAGCTGTGGCCTGTGTGTGCGGAATCTGCCTGTGTGCTGCAGTAGCAGTGTGTGTAGTATCTGGCTGAGGACAGTATGAGCCTGTGTATGCAGCTGTGGCCTGTGTGTGCGGAATCTGCCTGTGTGCAGCAGTACCAGACTAGCAATGTGTATAGTATCTGGCTGAGGACAGTATGAGCCTGTGTGTGTGCGGAATCTGCCTGTGTGCAGCAGTAGCAGTGTGTGTAGTATCTGGCTGAGGACAGTATGTGCCTGTGTATGCAGCTGTGGCCTGTGTGTGCGGAATCTGCCTGTGTGCTGCAGTAGCAGTGTGTGTAGTATCTGGCTGAGGACAGTATGAGCCTGTGTATGCAGCTGTGGCCTATGTGCGCGGATTCTGCCTGTCTGCTGCAGTAGCAGTGTGTCTATTATCTGGCTGAGGACAGTATGAGCCTGTGTATGCAGCTTTGGCCTGTGTGTGCGGAATCTGCCTGTGTGCTGCAGTAGCAGTGTGTGTAGTATCTGGCTGAGGACAGTATGAGCCTGTGTATGCAGCTGTGGCCTGTGTGCGCGGATTCTGCCTGTGTGCTGCAGTAGCAATGTGTGTAGTATCTGGCTGAGGACAGTATGAGCCTGTGTATGCAGCTGTGGCCTGTGTGTGCGGAATCTGCCTGTGTGCAGCAGTAGCAGTGTGTGTAGTATCTGGCTGAGGACAGTATGAGCCTGTGTATGCAGCTGTGGCCTGTGTGTGCGGAATCTACCTGTGTGCTGCAGTAGCAGTGTGTGTAGTATCTGGCTGAGGACAGTATGAGCCTGTGTATGCAGCTGTGGCCTGTGTGTGCGGAATCTGCCTGTGTGCAGCAGTAGCAGTGTGTGTAGTATCTGGCTGAGAACAGTATGAGCCTGTGTATGCAGCTGTGGCCTGTGTGTGCGGAATCTGCCTGTGTGCAGCAGTAGCAGTGTGTGTAGTATCTGGCTGAGGATAGTATGAGCCTGTGTATGCAGCTGTGGCCTGTGTGTGCGGAATCTGCCTGTGTGCAGCAGTAGCAGTGTGTGTAGTATCTGGCTGAGGACAGTATGAGCCTGTGTATGCAGCTGTGGCCTGTGTGTGCGGAATCTGCCTGTGTGCTGCTGTAGCAGTGTGTGTAGTATCTGGCTGAGGACAGTATGAGCCTGTGTGTGCGGAATCTGCCTGTGTGCTGCAGTAGCAGTGTGTGTAGTATCTGGCTGAGGACAGTATGAGCCTGTGTATGCAGCTGTGGCCTGTGTGAGCGGAATCTGCCTGTGTGCTGCAGTAGCAGTGTGTGTAGTATCTGGCTGAGGACAGTATGAGCCTGTGTATACAACTGTGGCCTGTGTGTGCGGAATCTGCCTGTGTGCTGCAGTAGCAGTGTGTGTAGTATCTGGCTGAGGACAGTATGAGCCTGTGTATGCAGCTGTGGCCTGTGTGTGCGGAATCTGCCTGTGTGCTGCATTAGCAGTGTGTGTAGTATCTGGCTGAGGACAGTATGAGCCTGTGTATGCAGCTGTGGCCTATGTGCGCGGATTCTGCCTGTCTGCTGCAGTAGCAGTGTGTCTAGTATCTGGCTGAGGACAGTATGAGCCTGTGTATGCAGCTGTGGCATGTGTGTGCAGAATCTGCCTGTGTGCTGCAGTAGCGGTGTGTGTAGTATCTGGCTGAGGACAGTATGAGCCTGTGTATGCAGCTGTGGCCTGTGTGTGCGGAATCTGCCTGTGTGCAGCAGTAGCAGTGTGTGTAGTATCTGGCTGAGGACAGTATGAGCCTGTGTATGCAGCTTTGGCCTGTGTGTGCGGAATCTGCCTGTGTGCTGCAGTAGCAGTGTGTGTAGTATCTGGCTGAGGACAGTATGAGCCTGTGTATGCAGCTGTGGCCTGTGTGCGCGGATTCTGCCTGTGTGCTGCAGTAGCAATGTGTGTAGTATCTGGCTGAGGACAGTATGAGCCTGTGTATGCAGCTGTGGCCTGTGTGTGCGGTATCTGCCTGTGTGCAGCAGTAGCAGTGTGTGTAGTATCTGGCTGAGGACAGTATGAGCCTGTGTATGCAGCTGTGGCCTGTGTGTGCGGAATCTACCTGTGTACTGCAGTAGCAGTGTGTGTAGTATCTGGCTGAGGACAGTATGAGCCTGTGTATGCAGCTGTGGCCTGTGTGTGCGGAATCTGCCTGTGTGCAACAGTAGCAGTGTGTATAGTATCTGGCTGAGGACAGTATGAGCCTGTGTATGCAGCTGTGGCCTGTGTGTGCGGAATCTGCCTGTGTGCAACAGTAGCAGTGTGTGTAGTATCTGGCTGAGGACAGTATGAGCCTGTGTATGCAGCTGTGGCCTGTGTGTGCGGAATCTGCCTGTGTGCTGCAGTAGCAGTGTGTGTAGTATCTGGCTGAGGACAGTATGAGCCTGTGTATGCAACTGTGGCCTGTGTGTGCGGAATCTGCCTGTGTGCTGCAGTAGCAGACTAGCAGTGTGTGTAGTATCTGGCTGAGGACAGTATGAGCCTGTGTATGCAGCTGTGGCCTGTGTGTGCGGAATCTGCCTTTGTGCTGAAGTAGCAGTGTGTGTAGTATCTGGCTGAGGACAGTATGAGCCTGTGTGTGCGGAATCTGCCTGTGTGCTGCAGTAGCAGTGTGTGTAGTATCTGGCTGAGGACAGTATGAGCCTGTGTATGCAGCTGTGGCCTGTGTGAGCGGAATCTGCCTGTGTGCTGCAGTAGCAGTGTGTGTAGTATCTGGCTGAGGACAGTATGAGCCTCTGTATGCAGCTGTGGCCTGTGTGTGCGGAATCTGCCTGTATGCAGCAGTAGCAGTGTGTGTAGTATCTGGCTGAGGACAGTATGAGCCTGTGTATACAACTGTGGCCTGTGTGTGCGGAATCTGCCTGTGTGCTGCAGTAGCAGTGTGTGTAGTATCTGGCTGAGGACAGTATGAGCCTGTGTATGCAGCTGTGGCCTGTTTGTGCGGAATCTGCCTGTGTGCTGCAGTAGCAGTCTGTGTAGTATCTGGCTGAGGACAGTATGAGCCTGTGTATGCAACTGTGGCCTGTGTGTGTGGAATCTGCCAGTGTGCAGCAGTAGCAGTGTGTGTAGTATCTGGCTGAGGACAGTATGAGCCTGTGTATGCAGCTGTGGCCTGTGTGTGCGGAATCTGCCTGTATGCAGTAGTAGCAGTGTGTGTAGTATCTGGCTGAGGACAGTATGAGCCTGTGTATGCAGCTGTGGCCTGTGTGTGCGGAATCTGCCTGTGTGCAGCAGTAGTAGTGTGTGTAGTATCTGGCTGAGGACATTATGAGCCTGTGTATGCAGCTGTGGCCTGTGTGTGCGGAATCTGCCTGTGTGCTGCAGTAGCAGTGTGTGTAGTATCTGGCTGAGGACAGTATGAGCCTGTGTATGCAGCTGTGGCCTGTGTGTGCGGAATCTGCCTGTGTGCAGCAGTAGCAGTGTGTGTAGTATCTGGCTGAGGACAGTATGAGCCTGTGTATGCGGCTGTGGCCTGTGTGTGCGGAATCTGCCTGTGTGCAGCAGTAGCAGACTAGCAGTGTGTGTAGTATCTGGCTGAGGACAGTATGAGCCTGTGTATGCAGCTGTGGCCTGTGTGTGCGGAATCTGCCTGTATGCAGCAGTAGCAGTGTGTGTAGTATCTGGCTGAGGACAGTATGAGCCTGTGTATGCAGCTGTGGCCTGTGTGTGCGGAATCTGCCTGTATGCAGCAGTAGCAGTGTGTGTAGTATCTGGCTGAGGACAGTATGAGCCTGTGTATGCAGCTGTGGCCTGTGTGTGCGGAATCTGCCTGTGTGCTGCAGTAGCAGTGTGTATAGTATCTGGCTGAGGACAGTATGAGCCTGTGTGTGCGGAATCTGCCTGTGTGCTGCAGTAGCAGTGTGTGTAGTATCTGGCTGAGGACAGTATGAGCCTGTGTATGCAGCTGTGGCCTGTGTGAGCGGAATCTGCCTGTGTGCTGCAGTAGCAGTGTGTGTAGTATCTGGCTGAGGACAGTATGAGCCTGTGTATGCAGCTGTGGCCTGTGTGTGCGGAATCTGCCTGTATGCAGCAGTAGCAGTGTGTGTAGTATCTGGCTGAGGACAGTATGAGCCTGTGTATACAACTGTGGCCTGTGTGTGCGGAATCTGCCTGTGTGCTGCAGTAGCAGTGTGTGTAGTATCTGGCTGAGGACAGTATGAGCCTGTGTATGCAGCTGTGGCCTGTGTGTGCGGAATCTGCCTGTGTGCTGCAGTATCAGTGTGTGTAGTATCTGGCTGAGGACAGTATGAGCCTGTGTATGCAGCTGTGGCCTATGTGCGCGGATTCTGCCTGTGTGCTGCAGTAGCAATGTGTGTAGTATCTGGCTGAGGACAGTATGAGCCTGTGTATGCAGCTGTGGCCTGTGTGTGCGGAATCTGCCTGTGTGCAGCAGTAGCAGTGTGTGTAGTATCTGGCTGAGGACAGTATGAGCCTGTGTATGCAGCTGTGGCCTGTGTGTGCGGAATCTGCCTGTGTGCTGCAGTAGCAGTGTGTGTAGTATCTGGCTGAGGACAGTATGAGCCTGTGTATGCAACTGTGGCCTGTGTGTGCGGAATCTGCCTGTGTGCTGCAGTAGCAGACTAGCAGTGTGTGTAGTATCTGGCTGAGGACAGTATGAGCCTGTGTATGCAGCTGTGGCCTGTGTGTGCGGAATCTGCCTGTGTGCTGCAGTAGCAGTGTGTGTAGTATCTGGCTGAGGACAGTATGAGCCTGTGTGTGCGGAATCTGCCTGTGTGCTGCAGTAGCAGTGTGTGTAGTATCTGGCTGAGGACAGTATGAGCCTGTGTATGCAGCTGTGGCCTGTGTGTGCGGAATCTGCCTGTATGCAGCAGTAGCAGTGTGTGTAGTATCTGGCTGAGGACAGTATGAGCCTGTGTATACAACTGTGGCCTGTGTGTGCGGAATCTGCCTGTGTGCTGCAGTAGCAGTGTGTGTAGTATCTGGCTGAGGACAGTATGAGCCTGTGTATGCAGCTGTGGCCTGTTTGTGCGGAATCTGCCTGTGTGCTGCAGTAGCAGTGTGTGTAGTATCTGGCTGAGGACAGTATGAGCCTGTGTATGCAACTGTGGCCTGTGTGTGTGGAATCTGCCAGTGTGCAGCAGTAGCAGTTTGTGTAGTATCTGGCTGAGGACAGTATGAGCCTGTGTATGCAGCTGTGACCTGTGTGTGCGGAATCTGCCTGTATGCAGCAGTAGCAGTGTGTGTAGTATCTGGCTGAGGACAGTATGAGCCTGTGTATGCAGCTGTGGCCTGTGTGTGCGGAATCTGCCTGTGTGCAGCAGTAGTAGTGTGTGTAGTATCTGGCTGAGGATATTATGAGCCTGTGTATGCAGCTGTGGCCTGTGTGTGCGGAATCTGCCTGTGTGGTGCAGTAGCAGTGTGTGTAGTATCTGGCTGAGGACAGTATGAGCCTGTGTATGCAGCTGTGGCCTGTGTGTGCGGAATCTGCCTGTGTGCAGCAGTAGCAGTGTGTGTAGTATCTGGCTGAGGACAGTATGAGCCTGTGTATGCGGCTGTGGCCTGTGTGTGCGGAATCTGCCTGTGTGCGGCAGTAGCAGACTAGCAGTGTGTGTAGTATCTGGCTGAGGACAGTATGAGCCTGTGTATGCAGCTGTGGCCTGTGTGTGCGGAATCTGCCTGTATGCAGCAGTAGCAGTGTGTGTAGTATCTGGCTGAGGACACTGATAGGAACTGAAGGAGTTAAATTGAGTTCTGTCTATGTTGCATTCTCTTGTTTAAAACCTTATCTTTTCTTCGAGGAGATGTCTCAGACATCTCCCTTGTGAACCAAGGTCAAATACCTCTGCTTTTTCGCCTAAATGACTTTCTTTGTCGAAAACAAGTTGTAAAATCATTTGTACTGCGCATGTCTGTAAATGTCTAAATTCTTTACTATAAAAGACGGAAGCCTAACTGATAAGCCAGAGGCGTCTTGGAGGCATCCTGAGTTGTACCATACAGCTGGTGTCTGTGTAGTTCTTCTCCACGGAGCTGATTTAATTAGAGACATATGATGCTTCACACCCAAGAACATCGGTCCTTCAGATGAAAGAGTAATCTGAGGGATCCCGACAGTTTCCTGGCGCCCGAAACAGGGACCTGATATAGGCACCTCTCCAAGACTACCCGACCTACAGACCACTCCAGTTACTAATGAAATTGTGAACAGCAGACCTAAACACCTGGCCAGGTAAGAGATCAATTTTTCTCTTCTCTGCTCTTCATAATCTATCATTATAACTAAGGTCCGTATAAAGGGGAATCTAGTAGAGGAGGGGGCCGTAAAATCAGGTCCATATAAGAACTCTGAGGAAATCGGGTGTGACACGCATATGTAATTTCTGCTCGAATGAGAGGTTACTGTAGGTTCTGTCTGTGCACAGCTATTTTTAGAAAAAGAGCTGATGCAAATCAAAATGGGAGAGGTCTGACATTATGGAATATAAGGCTGGGTGAACAGTTCATACTGCGCAGCCCGGACGGACAAGTTTTTCACAATAGACGGTTCCGCACTAGGAATAGAGGAGGTTGTTGAATGGCTACTTTGATTTGAAAGGTTGTGGAAAGTAGACAAATAAGCTGCACAGTAGGTATTCGTTCAAAGAGTGGTGATATTGCCTAACTGGGCCATGTGACAGCGTCCTTTCGGGGAGGTCACCGCCTAAGCTTAAATCAACACCCTTTACGAATAAACCTTGTGACAGATAAGAGTGTGACCGAATGAGCACAGGACCGTGAAATGAGCCTGTGACAGGATATGACTGAAGAACCCCGACAGATGGACACTTTATTTACAATCCTGTGTGTTGTGGGAGTATTTCTGTTCGGATGCTACATAGCATATAAGTACACGAAACACGTAGTACACCGAGGAACAGACACTCCATTTAGCCTGTTAGCACCTTAGGAAGAAGGTAACGAGGTATAGTAGAGCCTAGTCTTGAGCTTACCCAATACACCACCTAAGGCAGGGGACTAACAGGAAGACAACAAGAGAGACAGGATAAGAATAAAAGATAAGATGGGGAACAGTCAGGGAAAGACACCTGAAGAAGGAAATCGGTTATGTGATATAATTGAGGATAGATATGGAAGTAGTGCAGCAAAGAACCTGGAAAAAGTATTAATCAAATCCAAAGTGCAAGATAGGCAGGCTGTGTGAATCCTTGTATATATGTCTATGAGAACCTCTGAATAAGATGAGTAATTGAGTATAAAAAAAAAAAAAAAAAAAATCAGTGAATGAGCACGTATGAATGAATCATCACACATCATTTTTGTGTCAAGAGATTTGTGACCTTTCTAGTTGTGGTGGAATCCCGGACAGATGCGTTATAGATATTTCAAATCTACATCTGAGACTGAATGAATTGAGTAATGATATAGTTCGTGTTATATGTGGCATTACATTGTAAAGTTTCCTGAATGCATTTGGCCAGAAAAAGGGCAAGGCATGGTTAATCTCATTATACAGTTATCTGCCCTTACAGTGAAATCCCGTGATTTTGAGTTTCTTTGTAGAAATTGATTTTGATAAGTCTAAAGAACTACAGAATTCTGTGAAGGACGACGCTGCATTCTGATGGGAGGGGGGAATGATACCGCTGCGTAGTTTTTCTTCTCCCTTCGCTCTTATCTCTGCTGAGTGTGAGCTGTGCTCAAAATTCTCTGTAATTCTATCCGTAAGGTACACGCTGAAAGATTTGTGCATTTTAAAGCAACAGTACTTAATTGAAGATTGGAAGTTAAAAGTAAGATATGGTGCCTAATTTAGAAGGGAATTGTAAGTGATTGCTTGGTCATTAATGTGTTTGAACCTGCTTCTAGTTGTGTGATTGATTTGTATAGCAAATTGTGTCAAATTACAAGAGACAGAGAAGGAAGGAAGCAGTAAAACAAGTGGGACAAATATTGAAAAAGGCAAAAATACCAGAGTGTGAATGTTTGGATGTACAAAAAGGCACAGACAAGGGAAGAAAATAGCAAGTGAATAAATGATGCTTGAGAATGTGCAGCAGTGTGGAAGGTGTATTATGAATGTTTGATTGACAAAGTGTAACCAGAGACCCAGACAAATCAGATGGACTTGTAAACACTGTGGTCAGACTCAGACAAACCCAGACTGAATAGCTACTTGTGTGACCTGTGCTACTGACCTAAGAGAATTGCACTAAATCCTATCCAGACAAGATCATAAGAAGCTGACATAATAGTGTGGATAGTGGGTAGTGGGGACATTGGCCCTTGAGGAGTAAGCTGACAGTAGACATCAGACGGCCAACCCCATCAGGACCTAGAAGTGTGACTAGAATAAGAAAGATGCAGGTGTATTATCCCTGGAGCCCCTCTGACCAGCTAGCTTTGCTGAAGCAGCTGCCTGCCCCTGAAGACCAACCATTCCTGTTTTACAGACACAAAGGAAGTACAGCAGACATATAAGTGTACCTGGGCAGACCTAGAGAGGTTGGTGAGTTTAAAGGCAGGTGACGCACTAGATCATATAATTAAGACACACACAGATGTGACAAAGAATCAGGCTTGGGGCATGGATGATAAATCTGCACAATCTGGGGAGACGTACTGTGAGTCACTAAGACAATGGGCTGCAGTGGAACAATCAGAGCAGTCTGTACTCCTGACTAATGTGACACAGCAAAGAGGAGAGAGTGTAGAGATGTACTTTGGACGGTTACAGCTGAAATGGGCAGACATGGGGTACATTTGCATAAACCCACTTGATGTTAGAATACTGGTGAATGCATTCATTGACGGTATGAACAAAGACTTACGAGACGCAGTACAGACAGCCAGACCTGAATGGAGACATGTAGATCCGAAAGACCTCCTTAAGGTAGCTAAAGAAATTGAGCAAACAAGGATAATAAAACGACCTGTCATGTATGCTGGAGCACAAGGAAAAAAGTGGAGACGTAATAGGGAAGGCATGTGAGATGACACTGACGTTTCTTTTGACAATCTATTCCCCACATGACATCCATGCCATACTCCTACAAGTTCAACCAAAACATCTGTCTATGGCCAGACAGCTCCGACTTGAGTGTGCTCTACTAATTCCTGAGTATGTCACTCCTCAAAAGATGTAACGTTCTGAATCCAGCCACCCTCCTGCCTGTGGATTCAGAAAAGGGGGAATTGGTGACCGTATTGGCAAGTGAGGAAGGATACCTCGACATGACGCATGAACATGTCTGCATAGAACTGATGAGTCAGGAGACAGTCGGGTTTGCACACATTCATGAAAAACCTGTTCCTAATGCAGACTTTGAGTTTCTTTTTTGTAGATGGCCCCAGATACCACCAGGATGGACGATTCTACACTGGATATGCAGTAGTATCCTCACATGAGGTAATCCGAGCGGAACCACTCTCTCCTCACATGTCGGCGCAGGAGGCAGAGTTGAAGGCACTCACTGAGGCGTGTAGAGCCGCTGCAGGTAAAGTCGCTAATATTTTCACAGATTCGAAGCCCATTAAAAATGCAGAGCTGGTGAAACAATTGATGGAGGCATTGATGTTACCAGTCCAGGTTGGCATGGTCAAGGTAAAAGCACACACAAAGGTGACTCCGTGGAGGTAGAGGGCAATAGAAGGGCGAACGAGGCTGCTAAAATAGCACAAGGCGGCCTAGAGAGAGCAGTGGACGGTGGCGGGGAGTCAGCGTATTCCAGCCACATTGGGTCTAGATGTCCTGAAATCCCTCCAGCAAAAGGCTGCCCAAACAGAGAAGGTACACCGGGGGAGACTGGGAGCTGAGCTGAACTCAAATGGAGTATGGGAGAATAAGGATAAAATGTGCCCACCAAAGTCCCTGTTCCCAATCATGGCGCAAGCAGCACATGGCCCCAATCACACCTCAAAAAGTCACATGTGTGCCATGGTAGATGCCTTCTGGATCGCTCCTGGCTTCAGTTGCGCAGCCGCGAAACTTGTACAATCATGCCTCATCTGTGCACAGCACAACCCAGGTAAAACAGTAAAAGTCCCTAAGAAAGCGACACCTAGGCCTCTCTACCCGTTTCAGAGACGGCAGATTGACGACATACAGCTACCAAGGTAGGAGTGTATGCAAATATCCTAGTATGTGTAGATCTCTTCTCTGGATGGCCAGAGGCCTACCCGGTGAAAACGGCTACAGCTCGAGCCACTGCAAAGAAACTGGTGATGGAACTAGTACCACGATTCGGTGTCCCTGAAACAATTGAATCAGACAGAGGTACACACTTTACTGCTGAGGTAATGCAAAATGTAATGCAAATGATAGGTGTAGAACAGGCATTTCATACACCCTACCACCCACAGAGTTCAGGGAAGGTAGAAAGAATGAACGGGACACTGAAATTGAAAATACAGAAAACCATGGAGCAGACCCATAGACCATGGCCAGAGTGTCTCCCATTAGCATTATTCTCAGTAAGGTACACACCCACGGGGAAAACTAAACTGTCACCCTTCGAGATACTGTTTGGAAGACCACCGAACACAGGGTTGTACTACCCACAGGTCTTAACACTTAATGTGGATAATTTGACAAGTTATGTAATCCAGTTGCAAAAGCATTTAACTCAAATGCATTCTCTAGTTTTCTCTTCCATTCCAGATCCAGATAGTGTGGAAGGAACTCACTGTCTACAACCTGGTGATTACGTATATGTCAAGAAACACTCCAGAAAGACCCTTGAACCCCGATATCAAGGACCTTACCAAGTACTCCTAACAACGCCTACTTCTGTTAAGTTGGAAGGACGACCAACCTGGATCCACGCATCGCATTGCAAACTAGCCACAGGAATTAACAAAGCATAAGAGTGCATAATGTTTTGGTTTGGTTTTGTTGCATTATCTGTAATAATGGTAGCTGCGTGGGACAGTCTAAATTCTCCAATGTCCTTGAATAATAAGTTTATACAACATCATGAAAAATTACTGAATGATTGGTCAAATCATTTGCTGGATCTGCACACATTCACCAGTATCAGCCACTAGTATTCCGTTCCTTGTTATTCCTATGCCACCCGAGGAATTATTTGCCTGGACCAGTTGTTCTGATACACTTGCTAATAATGCCACAAATAATGTGAAGTTATGGAACACAACTGTTGGTATACCTATTGTGGGATGGGTAGGATACCCTTGGTGGCAGGGTAATCTTTCAGGAAGTAATACTCACCTTCAATATCTGGCATATAAAGGGGGGGGCTTGGGTACCCAGGAATAGAACTCGATTAACCTACCTGGGGCAAATTCCAATGTATGGCCTACAAGTTAGTTTTAATGTAACTTCCCACTCTACTGATGCCTTCAAACCAATACTGCTAGAAAGAAGGTTGCATAATACGTCCTGGGAGTATTCCAATTTATTTCCCCAGGGCAATAATGAAACTTGTTTTAATATTTCAGGTAATATACCTTGCAACGAGTCATCTGGATATGAGAAAGGAACTCCCACCTGTAGAAATCCCGATGTAGGGTATTGTAGCCCTTTAGGACAACTTCCAAATTGGTGTATGCTTCAGAATGTATCTGCGTTCATAGATTTAGTTCATAGACTGGTATTACAACATTCAGCCCTATGGGACCTACCTAGTGACATGTTCTGGGTATGTGGAGACAATGCATATAAATGGTTGCCAGTAGGGGTAAAAGGTGCTTGTACTCTGGGTCGTTTGACTCCAGCTACCTTTGTTATTCCGAATGACCAGTTGAATACTCAGAGCATACCTAAACACACGTTGTACAAAAGAGCTGCTGACAATACACCTCGCCTCTCTGGGAGACCACATATAGTGCAGATGAGTGTGGCTAATAAAATTGTCAGCTCTATTTTTATTTATCCTATGATCACTCAAATGTGGGATAAATTAGTCAGGGCTACAGATTACTTAGATGACCAAATATGGGATATATTGGATATATTGAACACCACCGTTGCTGTCCAAAATCAGCTTATTATAGTCACTAATCAGCATACCATAGTATTAGATTATTTAACTGCAGCGCAAGGAGGTATGTGTCAAGTCATCGGACCAGCTTGCTGTCATTATATAGATCCCAACAGTAGTTTAAAGTTAAGATCAAAAATAGAGGATGTTCAAAAACTTAGAGATCAGTACAATAAAGACAATGATCGTACTAAGGATAGTTGGTGGTCAGATACATTCTCCTTTCTTAATCCAGCTAATTGGTTTAAGGGTATTGGAGGCTGGATAGCTGGGATTATACTAAGTCTATTACGTATTGTTGTCTGTATCTTCGTAATATATGTGCTATTGAAACTTGTTTTTTGGTGTATCTCTGTATGCAAGAAAAGATGTAGAAATAGATAAGGAAGTTTGACTGTAAACAACAAGAATTTAACTATTATTCCTTTGAGTCCTAGATTGACATCTCATTTCTGGCATGAAGGAGCGTACTCTTGCAATGATGGACGTGGCTTCAGTATCTGGGGGATGGAGAAGGTAGAAGACCTGTCTCCCTTGGGCAACCCGTCGGCCTGGGATAGTACCTGGTGAACGAGCCACTATCCGCTGTTGTTGCAGGATCCAGTGTTCCAGATTGTGGAAAATGAAGATGTCAAAGGGGGAATGATAGGAACTGAAGGAGTTAAATTGAGTTCTGTCTATGTTGCATTCTCTTGTTTAAAACCTTATCTTTTCTTCGAGGAGATGTCTCAGACATCTCCCTTGTGAACCAAGGTCAAATACCTCTGCTTTTTCGCCTAAATGACTTTCTTTGTCGAAAACAAGTTGTAAAATCATTTGTACTGCGCATGTCTGTAAATGTCTAAATTCTTTACTATAAAAGACGGAAGCCTAACTGATAAGCCAGAGGCGTCTTGGAGGCATCCTGAGTTGTACCATACAGCTGGTGTCTGTGTAGTTCTTCTCCACGGAGCTGATTTAATTAGAGACATATGATGCTTCACACCCAAGAACATCGGTCCTTCAGATGAAAGAGTAATCTGAGGGATCCCGACAACACTATGAGCCTGTGTATGCAGCTGTGGCCTGTGTGTGCGGAATCTGCCTGTATGCAGCAGTAGCAGTGTGTGTAGTATCTGGCTGAGGACAGTATGAGCCTGTGTATGCAGCTGTGGCCTGTGTGTGCGGAATCTGCCTGTATGCAGCAGTAGCACTGTGTGTAGTATCTGGCTGAGGACAGTATGAGCCTGTGTATGCAGCTGTGGCCTGTGTGTGCGGAATCTGCCTGTGTGCAGCAGTAGTAGTGTGTGTAGTATCTGGCTGAGGACATTATGAGCCTGTGTATGCAGCTGTGGCCTGTGTGTGCGGAATCTGCCTGTGTGCTGCAGTAGCAGTGTGTGTAGTATCTGGCTGAGGACAGTATGAGCCTTTGTATGCAGCTGTGGCCTGTGTGTGCGGAATCTGCCTGTATGCAGCAGTAGCAGTGTGTGTAGTATCTGGCTGAGGACAGTATGAGCCTGTGTATGCATCTGTGGCCTGTGTGTGCGGAATCTGCCTGTATGCAGCAGTAGCAGTTGTGACTAACAGCCCACCGCCGTTCGTCCAAATACGGAGGCGACTAACGGGGGTCCCGCTGCCACCAAAACGCAACGGACAGCGGACCCTGTGTCACCACTATGTCACAGTCCCACCACTGACACGGGTGTATCAGCGGACGGAGGGACGAGACACAATGCCGGCACACGGCTATCACAGGAACCGTTGGGGCTTATCTTAGTTATCCCACCACTGGCACCATGTGACAAAAATATCCAGCAAGCTAATCTCGCTCTACAATTTGCCGCAGGGGGAGTTTAATTTGGATGCCCCACCACTGCTATCAATCTTCCAAGTACTGCGGGGATTTATGTATATCCCACTTTCTCAGTTCCACTTTGGAACTCGCAGCTCTCCGGCGCCCCCCTTACCCTCAGGTCAGTCAGGGAACTGCACCTAGGATAATTAGTCGCCGGACGGACTGCCTGTTGTGAACCGGCAATCAGGCTTCTGCAGAAAGGGAATTATCAATGCTGTGGCCGCAGACCCTTATTCAGCAATATAAGACCCTTCTGGACTGCCAGCAAGCCGCAATAGCCGTGCACAACGCGCTGCCACCAGTCACGGTTACTTAATTCACTGTGTTAAATTAAGAGGGTCCGTGGCAAACCCCTTGAATTAGTAGCGATTATCTATCAAAGGCGTATAGTTCGATTCTTAGAGCATGGAGACAGATCTAAATAATTTCATTTATTTTCCGAAAGAGGACAGTGATTACAGATAAAAGTTGCTATAAAATTGAGACATAAAATATGTACAGTACAGGTATAAAACAAAAGTGGAGAAAACAAAGAGATTACACTCACAGTTCCATATTGTTGTTAGGCATCCCATGTGGTTTTAAGGGGGGTGGAGGCGGAGCTGCACTTCTCCGCTCATCTGAGTTCTTGTCAGCCCGGACCCTGCAGCTGTTCTGAGCTGGTTTTGTCCAGGAAATGCTTTATAGACTTGCTATGTGACATCACGGAGAGATGCATGCTGGGTTAATCCCACCTCTCCCTTTTGGATTTAGAATTACACTAGAAAACTTATACTAATCATAACTCCGTGGGGGCAGCCCACACAGACACATATAGGGCATCATTGGTTGTGATTTGTTGAGTACAATAATTCAAGACCAAATATGCAGTAGTTCTGATACACCGTTTAGCTGGAACACATATCTCAGATTCTGAAAGGATTAGGCTTCGCAAGAACCACGGCAGCGACGCTGTGACCGCCCGGATTACAAAAATGTGATTTTCATATCTCTAGGGTATTTGGTTCTTATGGTATAGTCTCTCATAGTTTTATTCGTTTCAAACAAAGAAGTTTTTCCCGCTCTGAAGAGGAGCCAAATGGTGATAGCAGGAAGTATCCTATTGCTAGCTGGAGAGGTGATAACACTTGGGGGAGGGTAGGCACTGCTATAGCTTCAGTGTACCATGTAACTCAGAAGGGAAGGGGAGATTTCTAGCACATTCCAACAGAAAACATATTTTGCAGACATTTGTACATCACACCTCACCCCTTAAGAGGGCGCTAAGGAGGCATTACCTCTTGGTAATCGGCCATGCGCACCTCAGCGGGTTCGCCCCGGCGGGACAACCCATCGGCATTGCCATTTTCACTGCCCTTCCTGTATTTTACAGTAAAGTCGTACTGTTGAAGGGCAAGGCTCCAGCGGAGCAATCTTCCATTGGTTCCGGACACTGTGTGCAACCAGCTCAGAGGGTTGTGGTCAGTTACCACCGTGAAGGCACGCCCGTACAGGTAGGGCTGCAAACGCTGCAGTGCCCACACCATGGCCAGACACTCCTTCTCGATGGTCGAGTATGCCACTTCCCTCGGCAAAAGTTTCTGGCTCAGGTACAACACGGGGTGCTCTTGGTCCCCCGAATCGACCTGGCTAAGCACAGCACCGAGGCCAAACTCGCTGGCGTCGGTCTGTACCAGAAACGGCCGACTGCTGTCGACTGCTCTCAACACTGGAGAGTTGCACAGGGCTGCTTTCAAAGCTTGGAAAGCCGCCTCACAGTCATCTGTCCAGTTGACTGTTTGGGGTAGCCTCTGCTTAGTGAGGTCAGTCAAGGGTTTGGCAAGGGCGCTATAGTCCTGTACGAACCGCCTATAGTACCCTGCAGGGCCCAAGAAGGACTTCACCTGCTTCTTGGTCCTGGGGGTGGGCCAGGACACGATTGCGGCCACTTTTCCTGGCTCCGGACTCATGGAACCCCCGCCTACCCGGTGCCCCAGGTAGTGGACCTTGCGCATGCCTATCTGGCACTTCCCCGGCTTGATGGTCAGGCCTGCCTGGTGAAGACGCTTGAGCACCTCCTGGAGGTGCTGAAGGTGTTCCTCCCAGGTGGAACTGAAGACGGCAATATCGTCTAAGTACGCCACTGCGTACTCCTCCAGTCCCCGAAGCAGGTGGTTGACCATCCGCTGGAAAGTGGCAGGGGCATTCTTCATGCCGAAGGGCATGACCGTGGACTCGTACAGTCCAAAGGGGGTGATAAAGGTGGATTTATTGGTCATCCATGACAGCACCACCTGAGAGAGGGGATCCGCCCTTCAGGAACAGGAAACCTACAGATACAAAAGGGCGGCACCTCTCCCACGCATCAGTTGGTTTCCTGTTCCTAGAGGACGGGACTTCCTTCAGATCGTCCATCATGCAGTCGTCGAGGGATTCCCAGGCCGGCTGACCGACTCAGGTAGCGGGGGGGATCTCCTACCTCGGTCAAGCTCGGGGTACCTGGAAGCGCCACGGTGGGGCCGGGTAGGTCGCCACGGCAGTGGTTAGAGCAGGCGGAGCAAAGGGTCCGGTGGACAGCCGTCTCCAGAATGCGGGCACCAGGTATGTATGCAGGCCCCCTGCGTTTTCCCCCGGGGTCCGGTCTCAAACCCCCTCCGGCCGGGTCGGCGGTTGCGTCCGGTCGCCAAGCGCAGGCTGGCGCACATGGGGGCGGCGGGCATACCGGAGCCGGGGGCGCCGTGCCGGCTCCTTTCCGCGCGCTCCCGCGGCCTCTGACGCGCGGCGGAAGTGACGCGGTGGAAGGGGCGGGGCCGGGAACGACAAAACCGGAAGTCGGGTGCCGGCCGCCTTCCTAGTGTGCGCCGCGTGTGCGCGGCGATCCGGGGGGACGCGCGGTACCCGAGGCGGTGGGGGGGGACGGTTCATGCGGGGGAAGGTCGCGGGAGGGTTCCTGGGGGAGGTGCCGCGCCAGTGCCCTGCTGACCGGATACTGGGAGGCCTTAAAGGGCAGGAGGTGATGCTGCCGGGGTGCTTCTGAAGGCCCAGCGATGGATGACAGAACCCCCCATAGAGCAGCAGGACGTGCAGGAGCACCCACAGAAGGAGGCCTCGGTGAAGCCTCATACGAGTGGAAACGGACGAGTGAGCAGAGCCGCAGAAGTTCCTCCAGTCTAAAGGATTCCCCCTGCCTCCCTCCGTGATCCGGTACCTGCCTCATCTGCATGGGTAAGAGATCTCCGTGAATGTACCCTGATGCAGTGTTCCCTTATGCTGGTTTCGCAGGGGAGGAAAGCTACGGTAAAACAGAAGCACAGGGAATGTGCGCTCTGTAGTTGCCCCTTACCAGACGGCCACCCCAAAAGACTATGTCAGCCATGTGTGCGACAGACGGTAGGGGTTGGAAGGGGACGGGGGCCCAGGCATAGACTGACAGGCCCTTGCACTCTCCCCCATCCTTACAGGGACAGAGATGAAAGCCCTATCTAAAAGGGACTCTTCTAGGGGGAGAGAATTTAGTTTCTCAGGGTCGGAGTCCTCAGCTGCCCCTAGGAACAATTACTCCTCGGATTCCCCGGCCTCCACTTCATCCTCTTCGGATGAAGACTCAAGCTGATTCTGCTTCCCATTAGACCAGATGGACAAGCTAGTTAAAGCAATAAGGTCCACCATGGCAGTAGCAGACTCAAAGCCAGAGCTTTCGGCACAGGTAATGTTCGGAGGTCTAGATCCCAGGAAACACAAAGCTTTTCCATTAAATGATAAGGTCCAGAGCCTGATAGAAAGGGAATGGAAGAGACCCGAAAAAAGGGGCTCCTTACCACCTGCCTTCAAACGGAGGTACCCATTTGATGACCCAGTGGTAAACAGATGGGATAAGGCCCCTAAACTGGACGCGGCAGTAGCCAAAGCCTCCAAAAAGTCCTCCATACCGTTCGATGATATGGCCTCCTTAAAAGACCCGCTGGATAAAAAAGCGGATTCCTTTCTAAAGGGAACATGGGAGATGTCAGCAGGCGCCCTAAGACCAGCGATAGCTGCCACTTGTATAGCCAGATCCGTGATGGTCTGGCTAAAACAACTAGATTCCCATCTGAAGGACGGAGCCCCAAGAGCATCCAGTCGGAAAACTCTACCGATCATCCAGAGTGCTGCGGCTTTCTTGGCTGATGCCTCAGCAGACTCGGCAAGGATGGCGACTAGATCAGCTGGGTTATCAAACGCAGCTCGAAGGGCCCTCTGGTTAAAATGCTGGCCAGGAGATATCCAGGCCAGGTCACGACTCTGCTCCATTCCATATGAGGGGAATATCTGTTTGGCCCCGTCCTGGACAAACTTTTAGAGAAAGCCGGGAACGATAAAAAGAAGTTCCCCAGCCTCCCGAATCCTTCTTATAGACGCCCCTTCACCAGGAAAGGTATTTCCATAGAAGGCCGTCCAGAGATCAGGGCAGATGGGACGACAAAAGAAGGAGAGGTACAGGTTTCATGTTCGGAGGAGGGGGGCGCCAGGAATGTCCATCACGTGACACTAAAAAACCGCCCCAATGACTAGATGCTGTGGGGGGAGACTAGCTGCCTTCTACCCAGCCTGGTCGCTGATCTCTAGCAGCAACTGGATACTGGGGTTGATAGCTGCGGGTTTACGACTAGAGTTCACCCGGGTTCCCCTAGATCGATTTAAGGTCACCCCTCTCAGGTCTTCCACATCAGAACAAGCTGCCCTGGAGGCCGAGGTTCATGAGCTTTGCCACAAGAAAGTCCTGACTATGGTTCCAAAGGGGGAAAGGTTTCTACTCCCCTCTGTTCCTGGTCCGCAAGCCAGACGGCTCCTTTAGGACTATAATTAATCTCAAGTCCCTCAAACGATTTCTTGGTTATACGGCCGTTCAAAATGGAAACAATCAATTCAACAATAAAGTTGTTGTTTCAAAACTGCTTTATGGTGGTGTTAGATTTAAAAGATGCATACTACCATATACCCATTCATACAGCCCATCAGCGCTTCCTCAGAGTAGCGGTTCAGTTAAATGGGTCAGTTGAACATTTCCAATATGCGGCCCCCCCCCCCCTTTGGGGTGGCAGTCGCTCCCCGGGTGTTTACTAAAGTGGTGGCGGAAGTTATGGCCCATCTACGTGAATCTAACATTCTAGTAGTCCCCTACTTAGATGACTTCCTGATTATAGGGAAAACGGCAAAACATTGTAAGGAACAGCTACAGAGGGCAATGTCGGCCCTAGAGCGGTTAGGTTGGCTGCTTAATATCAAAAAATCTCGGTTACAGCCGATGAGAATTCAGCAATTTTTAGGCCTGATTCTAGATTCTGAGAAACAGGCTGCCTCCGGAGAAGCTTGTTCGCCTACACTATCAGATCCTAAACGCTGCCAATAACCCCACCATGTCCCTCAGGAAAGCCATGTCCCTTCTGGGTTCCCTTTCCTCCTGTATCCGGCGGTCCAGTGGGCCCAGTTTCATTTAAGAACACTACAGGGGAGGTCTTACTGCATCAAAAAATCCTTGGAGGTTACTTGGAGGGCCAGCTAACCTTGTCCCGAAGCACAAGGGAGTCCCTAGAGTGGTGGCTAGAAAAGGATAATTTGTCCAGAGGGGTTCCCTGGGAGTGTGACATATCCCCCATAGTCACTACGGATGCTAGCCCTTCCGGTGGGGGGGCTCATATGGGTGAAGTCCTAGTCCAGGGCCTATGGGACCATCACCAGATAAAAATGTCATCTAATTTGAAAAGAACTGACAGCAGTAGAGCAGGCAGCTAAGAAGTTACTTATGTATCTGCAGGGCCATCATGTGTGAGTGTTCTCCGACAATCAGGTCACAGTGGATTATGTCAACCACCAAGGTGGGACTCGTTCCAAACCCCTGAGGAATGTGGCAGAACGGTTGTTCCAACTAGCAGAACAGCCATTCTAAGCTGAATGTGCATGCCCTCGTCAGAGCGCAGCCGTTAAGCAGCTTGAGGCCGGGCCAGTACCGGCATGGGAGACTGGCTGGGAATCCCTTGTCCTGTTGACATAAATGCCGCAACCTACTAAAACAAGGAGAATGGTCCCTAAACAATTCGATCTTCGACCTGATTATACAAAAATGGAGACAGCCAGAGGTAGATCTCTTCACCACCAAGGAAAACAGGAAATTAAGACTATTCTGCTCCCTAAATCCCAGAGAGAACCCCCTGGCGGTAGATGCCTTTCTGATAAAGCGGGACTTCAGGCTAGCATACGCCTTCCCTCCCCTATCGCTACTACCCTTGGTGTTGAGAAAAATCAAGAGAGACAGAGCAAGGGTCATAGTCATTGCTCCATTTTTGCCCAGGAGGGCATGGTTCTCATGCCTCAGGACCATGTCGGTGTCCGGTCCTTGGGTTCTTCCGGACATCCCGGATCTCCTATCCCACGGCCCAGTCTTCCACCCTCAGGTGGCTGGCCTACATCTGACGGCGTGGAGTTTGAGCGGGCACTCTTAAAAGAAAAAGACTTCTCCCCAGACTTGATTAACACCCTACTTAAGAATAGGAAGGCCATTACTACCAAGATCTATGCTAGAATTTGGAAGAAGTTCCTGCAGCGCTCTGAAATAGTTGCTGGGGGTTCAACTCCAATAAATCAGATCTTAGAGTTTCTTCAGAAAGGTCTGGATATGGGACTTTCCACTAGTACTCTTAAAGTACAAGTATCAGCTTTGGGGGCTCTCTTTAGCTGCAACATCGCAGGTAATTACTGGATCAGTAGGTTCATTAAGGCAGCAGGTAGGTCCAGGCCAGTAGTGAAGGATAGATTCATGCCATGGGACTTGAATCTAGTCCTTACGGCCATGACGGAAGCTCCATTCGAACCTATTTCGTCAGCTTCCATTAAAAACCTGTCCCTCAAAGTAGCCTTCCTGGTAGCTCTAACCTCAGCTCGCAGAGTAAGCGACATCCAGGCATTATTTAGGCGTCCTCCTTATATACAGGTTAGGACGGGTAATACTCAGACCTGAACCGGCGTACTTACCTAAAGTGGTTTCTAACTTTCATAGGACTCAGGAAATAGTCCTTCCATCCTTCCTCCCTAATCCAGCTAATGAGAAGGAAGAAAAACTACATACTCTGGATGTTAGGAAATGCCTCATAGAATATCTGGCAGCTACCGATCCTTGGAAGAAAGATAATGCCCTATTTATTTCCCACCAAGGCCCTAGGAAAGGTTGTAGAGTGTCAAAAAATACACTAGCCAGGTGGATTAGAGAAGCAATTTCTGTAGCATACACTTCAAAAGGCAGGTCGCCACCTGGGAAGCTGAGGGCGCATTCCACCAGAGCCATGGCGACCTCGTGAGCCGAGAGATCAGAAGTCTCCATCGACCAGATATGTAAGGCGGCTACTTGGTCCTCTCCGAGCACCTTTTATAGTCATTATAGGATAGACCTGGGTGCTTCCACAGACCTCTCTTTTGGTATAAGGGTGCTGCAGGCTGTAGTCCCTCCCTAAATAGTTATTACTCTCTGTAATTCTCTCAGGTGGTGCTGTCATGGACGACCGATAAAGTCTCAGTTACTCACCGGTTAACGGTATTTTTCGGAGTCCATGACAGCACCCGTATATTCCCTCCCTTTTAGTCTATTTTGGGTGTGCACTCCTTCCTCTTATACGTACACGGGTAATTTAAATAGTCGTGTATAGTATTGTATATAAGTTATGCTATTAACCATTGTGGTCCTCTGTGCTCTGTAATCCAACTGATGCGTGGGAGAGGTGCCACCCTTTTGTATCTGTAGGTTTCCTGTTCCTGAAGGGCGGATCCCCTCTCTCAGGTGGTGCTGTCATGGACTCCGAAAAATACCGTTAACCGGTGAGTAACTAAGACTTTCTCCTGCACCTCAGGGCTCAGGGGAATCTGCCAGTATCCCCGACTCAAATCCATGATGGATATGTAGTTGGCGTTTGTCAACCGCTCGAGCAGATCCTCGATGCGCGGCATCGGGTGGGCATCAGAGGTTGTGATGGCGTTGAGCCCCCTGTAGTCCACGCAGAACCGGGTGGTTCGATCCTTTTTAGGCACGAGGACTACAGGTGAAGCCCACGCGCTTTTTGACCGTCGAATCACCCCCAGCCTTAACATCTCATCGATCTCTTGGCGCATGACTTGTTGCACCGTTTCAGAGATCCGATAAGGTGTTTGCCGTAGTGGGGCGTGATTCCCGGTGTCCACGTCATGAACCGCTAACTCCGTCCTCCCAGGACGGTTGGTGAACACGGGCCGGAAGAGTTCCAGGGTGGCCATCAACTGCAACCGCTGGGATATGGTTAGCGAACCACTTATCTCCATGTCCTCAATGGACCCATCGGCCTTGGCCTGGGCCAGCATGTCCAGGAGGGGATCTTCCTCCCCATCCTCTGGCAGATTGCAGACCGGTAGGACGCAAGCTTCACGTTCGTAGTGCGTCTTCAGCATGTTGACGTGAAAGGCCTTGCGCCTACCCCGAGCATGGTCAAGCGGGACCACGTAGTTGAGCTGTTGGTGGACGACGTATGGGCCTTCCCAGGCTGTCTGAAGCTTATCCGTTGGTACAGGGACCAGCGCCCACACCTTTTGACCCACCTGGTAGGTCCGCTCCCGGGCGTTCTGGTCGTACCAGCGCTTCTGGTCAGCCTGAGCCTGCGTCATGTTGTCATGCACCAACTGCGTCAAGGTCTGCATCTTGTCACGGAAGCGCATGACATAATCCACGATGGACACTTCTGTGGGGTTTGGCTCATCTTCCCAGGATTCTCTTATCAACCCAAGGGGTCCCCGGACTCGCCTGCCATACAGGAGCTCGAAGGGGGAGAACCCGGTCGAGGCCTGCGGAACTTCTCTGTAAGCGAACAGCAGGTGTGGGAGGTACCGCTCCCAGTCGCGCCCTTGGGTCTCAACCAGTATGCGGAGCATCTGTTTGAGGGTACCGTTGAAACGTTCACACAAACCATTAGTCTGTGGGTGATATGGACTCGATACCAGGCGCGTCACCTGCATTTTCTCACAGAGAGCCTCCATTAGGCGAGACATGAATTGGGGCCCTTGATCGGTAAGCATCTCCCTGGGAAATCCTACTCTTGAAAAGATGGTCACCAGTGCGTCAGCCACCTTATCTGCCCTGGTTGAAGACAGAGCTACTGCCTCTGGGTACCGGGTAGCGTAGTCTACCACGGTGAGAATGTATCGCTTTCCGGAGCTGCTGGGGACGGACAGCGGTCCTACAATGTCCACCGCGATTCTCTGGAAAGGCTCCTCTATCACCGGCAAAGGAATAAGGGGAGCCTTAAGAGCAGGCCCCGCCTTACCCACTTTTTGACAGGTGGCGCAGGAGCGGCAGTAGTGTGTTACATCTGTCCCCATCTTGGGCCAATAGAAGTGTTGAGACAGCCGTGCCTTTGTTTTGCTGATCCCCAAGTGTCCAGCGAGTGGAATCTCATGGGCAATCCGCAACAACTCGGTTCTGAACTGATAGGGGACGACCAGCTATCTTTCCCTCAACCACTCCTTTTTAGGATCTCCGGGTACTGTCTCCCGGTACAACCTTCCTCGTTCCCAGAACACCCTCTCCTTATCAGACTTGGAGGTGGGCGTCTCGGCGAGACCTCTCAATTTCTCCAGGCTGGCATCTGAGTGCAGAGCAGCCTGGAACTCCATGCTGGAGGCTGCCAGAAGTGACGTCAGGGTCCCCTCTTTACTGGGACCCTCTGGAACCGGCTCTGGGTTCAACTCTGGTTCAGTCTCTCCTGTAGCAGCAGAGGGTCCAGAAGACAGTGC
Organism: Dendrobates tinctorius; assembly: GCF_039654945.1. NCBI lineage: Eukaryota > Metazoa > Chordata > Amphibia > Anura > Dendrobatidae > Dendrobates > Dendrobates tinctorius. The sequence goes on along the minus strand of NW_027361975.1, from coordinate 3,292,446 downwards.
GTTACCTGCGATCTGGGCACTCTGACTGCGTGTGACAGCTGCTATGTATGCTGTCTCCCTGGGGATTTCTACAGACCCACCAGCCGGTGCTGGCTTGGGCTCTACCTCCCCCATCCACCCACAACACTTCAGGAGCAGTGCTACTTATGGGCCAGTTACCTTCCTCGGTGGCACTGGTCAGCTGCATGGCATTACCTTCCTCATGGTCCCCATGCACCTCCCCATTTCCTTGAGCACTGTTGCTTACTCCTGCCAGGGGTTCCTCAGCCGTCTCACTCCGCAGAGTGACGGGGCTGAGCACTTCGGTACCTGTGGACACATCTACCGCTTCAAAGAAAGGGTTAACGGGTTCAGTCGGCACAGATACATCAACATCATCATCATCCTTCCTAGGAGAAGAATGGTTATCAGTTTGCTTTGGTACATTCACATCAGCATCAGCATCATACCTGGGGAAGGAATGGTTGTTAGTTGCATCATTACTCATCAAGGCATTAGCAGGTAACACATTCAGTTTCCCCTCATCATCATCATCATCAGGGTTAACGTTACCCTTATTATCAGTTTGGGGAAGGGTGTCAGGGACGTAGTATGCAACCATCCGTCCCAAGTCAGTCCCCAATAAAACATCAGTGGGCAGGTTTTCAGACACTCCCACCTCCCTCAACCCGCTCCCGGCACCCCAGTCAAGAAAAACTCGTGCCACTGGCAAGGGACAACGGGTGCCTCCAATCCCGGTGACAGTCAGGGTTTTCCCCTCAACAAACTCTTCAGGGGCCGCCAGTCCAGGACGGATGAGGGTTCGTTCAGCCCCGGTGTCCTTGAGGCCTGTAGCAAGACGGGCCCCCACCTGAACAGGTTGAACGTTGTCGTCAGCCCTCCCAACCACACCTCCCACCAAAATAACAGAGGCGTTGGGCCCGGGGGCCTTGGCTGGGGGGTTCTTCGGCCTATTCGGACAGGCGTAAAAGAAGTGACCAGGCCGCTGGCAGTGGTGACACAGGCGACTGTCAGTAGCCGGCCTGTTGTTGGCAACAGGGACAGGGCCTCCGGAGGGACGGCTAGCTGGGGCATTGGGGTTGGTTGCTGGCTTACCCCCTTTCCAGCTGGTGGCGACTGGCCTCCGCGTCTCGGGCTTCCGGTTGGCCTCGTAGTTGTCGGCGATCTGCGCCGCTTTGTCCGCGTTCGTTGGTTCGCGGTCCAGGATGAACTGTCGGACCTCAGCTGGGCAGAGATGCAGGAACTGGTCTTTGATCATCAGGTCCCGTAGCTGCTGAAAGGTTTCAACGGACAGTCCATGGATCCACTGGTCAAAGTGGGTCCTGAGTCCTTGCACCACATCACTGTAGCTATCATGTGGGCCACGTTGGAGGTGCCGGAACTTCTTTCGGTATACCTCAGGTGTCAGCCGATATTTGGCGATCAGCGCCTCCTTTATGGCGCGATAGTCATCATCATGCGCTTGCGGAAGAGAAGCAAATGCCTCCAGAGCTTTGCCTTTTAGCCCTGGGGTCAAGTACCTGGCCCATTGGTCTTCGGGCAGTCGGTACTGTCTGCAGGCTTTCTCAAAGGCTCGCAGAAACGTGTCCAAGTCCCCATCCTTTTCCATCACGGGAAAATGCTCTGGCCGGGGTTTAGGAGTCTGGACGCTGCTGGGCTCACTGCGTCGAGCTGTGGGGGCATTCCACCCCCCTCGGAGCATCTCCAGCTCATGGGCTCTCTGAGCTTCTGCTTGGCGCTCGGCTCTCTCCTGAGCTTGCTGGATCAGCTGCAGACGTCCAACATGGTCTTCGGCAGGGAGTTGCTGTAGAGCCAATTGCAGATAGGGATCCAGGACTTCCCGGCTGGCGGTCTGCACCATCTGGACCCCTGCGGCTGCACCATCGGCACGGGTGCTGCCTTCGGCGCCCTGGCTCTCTTCCCATTGCACTAGAGCCGCGACCAACTGGGCTTTGGTCTTGTCGGCGACATGAATCTGCTTTGACGTGCACAGGGACCTCAGGATGTCCTTATTAAGCTGCTTATAATAAGATTCTCCCCACGTAGCCATGGTTGCCAAATAAAAGATAGAAAAGAAAAACGAAGAAATGGGAGGGAATACTTGTACGTACACACAAATGTCTCAGAACTAGTAACCACTGAGTCTGTTCTCCAAAACCTATGATGCAGGATTCCCGCAGGAACCGTGCAGGTTTTTAGTGAGAGGAATGATTGCTCAAACCAAATCACTAATGCTCTAGGATTATCCCACCGCTCTGCCACCAATATGTGACGAACAGCCCACCGCCGTTCGTCCAAATATGGAGGCGACTAACGGGGGTCCTACTGCCACCAAAACGCGAAGGACAGCGGACCCTGTGTCACCACTATGTCACAGTCCCACGACTGACACGGGTGTATCAGCGGACGGAGGGACGAGACACAATGCCGGCACACGGCTATCACAGGCACCGTTGGGGCTTATCTTAGTTATCCCACCATGTGACAAAAATATCCAGCAAGCTAATCTCGCTCCACAATTTGCCGCAGGGGGAGTTTAATTTGGATGCCCGCCACTGCTATCAATCTTCCAAGTACTGCGGGGATTTATGTATATCCCACTTTCTCAGTTCCACTTTGGAACTCGCAGCTCTCCGGCGCTCCCCTTACCCTCAGGTCAGTCAGGGAACTGCACCTAGGATAATTAGTCGCCGGACGGACTGCCTGTTGTGAACCGGCAATCAGGCTTCTGCAGAAAGGGAATTATCAATGCTGTGGCCGCAGACCCTTATTCAGCAATACAAGACCCTTCTGGACTGCCAGTAAGCCGCAATAGCCGTGCACAACGCGCTGCCACCAGTCACGGTTACTTAATTCCCAGTGTTAAATTAAGAGGGTCCGTGGCAAACCCCTTGAATTAGTAGCGATTATCTATCAAAGGCGTATAGTTCGATTCTTAGAGCATGGAGACAGATCTAAATAATTTCATTTATTTTACGAAAGAGGACAGTGATTACAGATAAAAGTTGCTATAAAATTGAGACATAAAATATGTACAGTACAGGTATAAAATAAAAGTGGAGAAAACAAAGAGATTACACTCACAGTTCCATATTGTTGTTAGGCATCCCATGTGGTTTTAAGGGGGGTGGAGGCGGAGCTGCACTTCTCCGCTCATCTGAGTTCTTGTCAGCCTGGACCGTGCAGCTGTTCTGAGCTGGTTTTGTCCAGGAAATGCTTTATAGACTTGCTATGTGACATCACGGAGAGATGCATGCTGGGTTAATCCCACCTCTCCCTTTTGGATTTAGAATTACACTAGAAAACTTATACTAATCATAACTCCGTGGGGGCAGCCCGCACAGACACATATAGGGCATCATTGGTTGTGATTTGTTGAGTACAATAATTCAAGACCAAATATGCAGTAGTTCTGATACACCGTTTAGCTGGAACACATATCTCAGGTTCTGAAAGGATTAGGCTTCGCAAGAACCACGGCAGCGACGCTGTGACCGCCCGGATTACAAAAATGTGATTTTCATATCTCTAGGGTATTTGGTTCTTATGGTATAGTCTCTCATAGTTTTATTCGTTTCAAACAAAGAAGTTTTTCCCGCTCTGAAGAGCCAAATGGTGATAGCAGGAAGTATCCTATTGCTAGCTGGAGAGGTGATAACACTTGGGGGAGGGTAGGCACTGCTATAGCTTCAGTGTACCATGTAACTCAGAAGGGAAGGGGAGATTTCTAGCACATTCCAACAGAAAACATATTTTGCAGACATTTGTACATCACAGCAGTGTGTGTAGTATCTGGCTGAGGACAGCATGAGCCTGTGTATGCAGCGGTGGCCTGTGTGTGCGGAATCTGCCTGTGTGCAGCAGTAGTAGTGTGTGTAGTATCTGGCTGAGGACATTATGAGCCTGTGTATGCAGCTGTGGCCTGTGTGTGCGGAATCTGCCTGTATGCAGCTGTGGCCTGTGTGTGCGGAATCTGCCTGTGTACTGCAGTAGCAGTGTGTGTAGTATCTGGCTGAGGACAGTATGAGCCTGTGTATGCAGCTGTGGCCTGTGTGTGCGGAATCTGCCTGTGTGCTGCAGTAGCAGTGTGTGTAGTATCTGGCTGAGGACAGTATGAGCCTGTGTATGCAGCTGTGGCCTGTGTGTGCGGAATCTGCCTGTATGCAGCAGTAGCAGTGTGTGTAGTATCTGGCTGAGGACAGTATGAGCCTGTGTATGCAGCTGTGGCCTGTGTGTGCGGAATCTGCCTGTGTGCAGCAGTAGCAGTGTGTGTAGTATCTGCCTGAGGACAGTATGAGCCTGTGTATGCAGCTGTGGCATGTGTGTGCGGAATCTGCCTGTGTGCAGCAGTAGCAGTGTGTGTAGTATCTGGCTGAGGACATTATGAGCCTGTGTATGCAGCTGTGGCCTGTGTGTGCGGAATCTGCCTGTATGCAGCAGTAGCAGTGTGTGTAGTATCTGGCTGAGGACAGTATGGGCCTGTGTATGCAGCTGTGGCCTGTGTGTGCGGAATCTGCCTGTATGCAGCAGTAGCAGTGTGTGTAGTATATGGCTGAGGACAGTATGAGCCTGTGTATGCAGCTATGGCATGTGTGTGCGGAATCTGCCTGTGTGCTGCAGTAGCAGTGTGTGTAGTATCTGGCTGAGGACAGTAGGAGCCTGTGTATGCAGCTGTGGCCTGTGTGTGCGGAATCTGCCTGTGTGCAGCAGTACCAGACTAGCAGTGTGTATAGTATCTGGCTGAGGACAGTATGAGCCTGTGTATGCAGCTGTGGCCTGTGTGTGCGGAATCTGCCTGTGTGCAGCAGTAGCAGTGTGTGTAGTATCTGGCTGAGGACAGTATGAGTCTGTGTATGCAGCTGTGGCCTGTGTGTGCGGAATCTGCCTGTATGCAGCAGTAGCAGTATGTGTAGTATCTGGCTGAGGACAGTATGAGCCTGTGTATGCAGCTGTGGCCTGTGTGTGCGGAATCTGCCTGTGTGCAGCAGTAGCAGTCTGTGTAGTATCTGGCTGAGGACAGTATGAGCCTGTGTATACAACTGTGGCCTGTGTGTGTGGAATCTGCCTGTGTGCAGCAGTAGCAGTGTGTGTAGTATCTGGCTGAGGACAGTATGAGCCTGTGTATGCAGCTGTGGCCTGTGTGTGCGGAATCTGCCTGTGTGCAGCAGTAGCAGTGTGTGTAGTATCTGGCTGAGGACAGTATGGGCCTGTGTATGCAGCTGTGGCCTGTGTGTGCGGAATCTGCCTGTGTGCAGCAGTAGCAGTGTGTGTAGTATCTGGCTGAGGACAGTATGAGCCTGTGTATGCAGCTGTGGCATGTGTGTGCGGAATCTGCCTGTGTGCTGCAGTAGCAGTGTGTGTAGTATCTGGCTGAGGACAGTAGGAGCCTGTGTATGCAGCTGTGGCATGTGTGTGTGGAATCTGCCTGTATGCAGCAGTAGCAGTGTGTGTAGTATCTGGCTGAGGACAGTATGAGCCTGTGTATGCAGCTGTGGCCTGTGTGTGCGGAATCTGCCTGTGTGCAGCAGTACCAGATTAGCAGTGTGTATAGTATCTGGCTGAGGACAGTATGAGCCTGTGTATGCAGCTGTGGCCTGTGTGTGCGGAATCTGCATGTGTGCAGCAGTAGCAGTGTGTGTAGTATCTGGCTGAGGACAGTATGAGCCTGTGTATGCAGCTGTGGCCAGTGTGTGCGGAATCTGCCTGTATGCAGCAGTAGCAGTGTGTGTAGTATCTGGCTGAGGACAGTATGAGCCTGTGTATGCAGCTGTGGCCTGTGTGTGCGGAATCTGCCTGTATGCAGCAGTAGCAGTGTGTGTAGTATCTGGCTGAGGACAGTATGAGCCTGTGTATGCAGCTGTGGCCTGTGTGTGCGGAATCTGCCTGTGTGCAGCAGTAGCAGTGTGTAGTATCTGGCTGAGGACAGTATGAGCCTGTGTATGCAGCTGTGGCCTGTGTGTGCGGAATCTGCCTGTGTGCAGCAGTAGCAGTCTGTGTAGTATCTGGCTGAGGACAGTATGAGCCTGTGTATACAACTGTGGCCTGTGTGTGTGGAATCTGCCTGTGTGCAGCAGTAGCAGTGTGTGTAGTATCTGGCTGAGGACAGTATGAGCCTGTGTATGCAGCTGTGGCCTGTGTGTGCGGAATCTGCCTGTATGCAGCAGTAGCAGTGTGTGTAGTATCTGGCTGAGGACAGTATGGGCCTGTGTATGCAGCTGTGGCCTGTGTGTGCGGAATCTGCCTGTATGCAGCAGTAGCAGTGTGTGTAGTATCTGGCTGAGGACAGTATGAGCCTGTGTATGCAGCTGTGGCCTGTGTGTGCGGAATCTGCCTGTGTGAAGCAGTAGCAGTGTGTGTAGTATCTGGCTGTGGACAGTATGAGCCTGTGTATGCAGCTGTGGCCTGTGTGTGCGGAATCTGCCTGTGTGCTGCAGTAGCAGTGTGTGTAGTATCTGGCTGAGGACAGTATGAGCCTGTGTATGCAGCTGTGGCCTGTGTGTGCGGAATCTGCCTGTGTGCAGCAGTACCAGATTAGCAGTGTGTATAGTATCTGGCTGAGGACAGTATGAGCCTGTGTATGCAGCTGTGGCCTGTGTGTGCGGAATCTGCATGTGTGCAGCAGTAGCAGTGTGTGTAGTATCTGGCTGAGGACAGTATGAGCCTGTGTATGCAGCTGTGGCCTGTGTGTGCGGAATCTGCCTGTATGCAGCAGTAGCAGTGTGTGTAGTATCTGGCTGAGGACAGTATGAGCCTGTGTATGCAGCTGTGGCCTGTGTGTGCGGAATCTGCCTGTATGCAGCAGTAGCAGTGTGTGTAGTATCTGGCTGAGGACAGTATGAGCCTGTGTATGCAGCTGTGGCCTGTGTGTGCGGAATCTGCCTGTATGCAGCAGTAGCAGTGTGTGTAGTATCTGGCTGAGGACAGTATGAGCCTGTGTATGCAGCTGTGGCCTGTGTGTGCGGAATCTGCCTGTGTGCAGCAGTAGCAGTGTGTAGTATCTGGCTGAGGACAGTATGAGCCTGTGTATGCAGCTGTGGCCTGTGTGTGCGGAATCTGCCTGTGTGCAGCAGTAGCAGTCTGTGTAGTATCTGGCTGAGGACAGTATGAGCCTGTGTATACAACTGTGGCCTGTGTGTGTGGAATCTGCCTGTGTGCAGCAGTAGCAGTGTGTGTAGTATCTGGCTGAGGACAGTATGAGCCTGTGTATGCAGCTGTGGCCTGTGTGTGCGGAATCTGCCTGTATGCAGCAGTAGCAGTGTGTGTAGTATCTGGCTGAGGACAGTATGAGCCTGTGTATGCAGCTGTGGCCTGTGTGTGCGGAATCTGCCTGTGTGCAGCAGTAGCAGTGTGTAGTATCTGGCTGAGGACAGTATGAGCCTGTGTATGCAGCTGTGGCCTGTGTGTGCGGAATCTGCCTGTGTGCAGCAGTAGCAGTCTGTGTAGTATCTGGCTGAGGACAGTATGAGCCTGTGTATACAACTGTGGCCTGTGTGTGTGGAATCTGCCTGTGTGCAGCAGTAGCAGTGTGTGTAGTATCTGGCTGAGGACAGTATGAGCCTGTGTATGCAGCTGTGGCCTGTGTGTGCGGAATCTGCCTGTATGCAGCAGTAGCAGTGTGTGTAGTATCTGGCTGAGGACAGTATGGGCCTGTGTATGCAGCTGTGGCCTGTGTGTGCGGAATCTGCCTGTATGCAGCAGTAGCAGTGTGTGTAGTATCTGGCTGAGGACAGTATGAGCCTGTGTATGCAGCTGTGGCCTGTGTGTGCGGAATCTGCCTGTGTGAAGCAGTAGCAGTGTGTGTAGTATCTGGCTGTGGACAGTATGAGCCTGTGTATGCAGCTGTGGCCTGTGTGTGCGGAATCTGCCTGTGTGCTGCAGTAGCAGTGTGTGTAGTATCTGGCTGAGGACAGTATGAGCCTGTGTATGCAGCTGTGGCCTGTGTGTGCGGAATCTGCCTGTGTGCAGCAGTACCAGATTAGCAGTGTGTATAGTATCTGGCTGAGGACAGTATGAGCCTGTGTATGCAGCTGTGGCCTGTGTGTGCGGAATCTGCATGTGTGCAGCAGTAGCAGTGTGTGTAGTATCTGGCTGAGGACAGTATGAGCCTGTGTATGCAGCTGTGGCCTGTGTGTGCGGAATCTGCCTGTATGCAGCAGTAGCAGTGTGTGTAGTATCTGGCTGAGGACAGTATGAGCCTGTGTATGCAGCTGTGGCCTGTGTGTGCGGAATCTGCCTGTATGCAGCAGTAGCAGTGTGTGTAGTATCTGGCTGAGGACAGTATGAGCCTGTGTATGCAGCTGTGGCCTGTGTGTGCGGAATCTGCATGTGTGCAGCAGTAGCAGTGTGTAGTATCTGGCTGAGGACAGTATGAGCCTGTGTATGCAGCTGTGGCCTGTGTGTGCGGAATCTGCCTGTGTGCAGCAGTAGCAGTCTGTGTAGTATCTGGCTGAGGACAGTATGAGCCTGTGTATACAACTGTGGCCTGTGTGTGTGGAATCTGCCTGTGTGCAGCAGTAGCAGTGTGTGTAGTATCTGGCTGAGGACAGTATGAGCCTGTGTATGCAGCTGTGGCCTGTGTGTGCGGAATCTGCCTGTATGCAGCAGTAGCAGTCTGTGTAGTATCTGGCTGAGGACAGTATGAGCCTGTGTATGCAGCTGTGGCCTGTGTGTGCGGAATCTGCCTGTGTGCAGCAGTAGCAGTGTGTGTAGTATCTGGCTGTGGACAGTATGAGCCTGTGTATGCAGCTGTGGCCTGTGTGTGCGGAATCTGCCTGTGTGCTGCAGTAGCAGTGTGTGTAGTATCTGGCTGAGGACAGTATGAGCCTGTGTATGCAGCTGTGGCCTGTGTGTGCGGAATCTGCCTGTGTGCTGCAGTAGCAGTGTGTGTAGTATCTGGCTGATGACAGTATAAGCCTGTGTATGCAGCTGTGGCCTGTGTGTGCGGAATCTGCCTGTGTGCTGCAGTAGCAGTGTGTGTAGTATCTGGCTGAGGACAGTATGAGCCTGTGTATGCAGCTGTGGCCTGTGTGTGCGGAATCTGCCTGTGTGCAGCAGTAGAAGTGTGTGTAGTATCTGGCTGAGGAAAGTATGAGCCTGTGTATGCAGCTGTGACCTGTGTGTGCGGAATCTGCCTGTATGCAGCAGTAGCAGTGTGTGTAGTATCTGGCTGAGGACAATATGAGCCTGTGTATACAACTGTGGCCTGTGTGTGCGGAATCTGCCTGTGTGCTGCAGTAGCAGTGTGTGTAGTATCTGGCTGAGGACAGTATGAGCCTGTGTATGCAGCTGTGGCCTGTGTGTGCGGAATCTGCCTGTATGCAGCAGTAGCAGTGTGTATAGTATCTGGCTGAGGACAGTATGAGCCTGTGTATGCAGCTGTGGCCTGTGTGTGCGGAATCTGCCTGTATGCAGCAGTAGCAGTGTGTGTAGTATCTGGCTGAGGACAGTATGAGCCTGTGTATGCAGCTGTGGCCTGTGTGTGCGGAATCTGCCTGTGTGCTGCAGTAGCAGTGTGTGTAGTATCTGGCTGAGGACAGTATGAGCCTGTGTATGCAGCTGTGGCCTGTGTGTGCGGAATCTGCCTGTGTGCAGCAGTAGCAGTGTGTGTAGTATCTGGCTGAGGACAGTATGAGCCTGTGTATGCAGCTGTGGCCTGTGTGTGCGGAATCTGCCTGTGTGCAGCAGTAGCAGACTAGCAGTGTGTGTAGTATCTGGCTGAGGACAGTATGAGCCTGTGTATGCAGCTGTGGCCTGTGTGTGCGGAATCTGCCTGTATGCAGCAGTAGCAGTGTGTGTAGTATCTGGCTGAGGACAGTATGAGCCTGTGTATGCAGCTGTGGCCTGTGTGTGCGGAATCTGCCTGTATGCAGCAGTAGCAGTGTGTGTAGTATCTGGCTGAGGACAGTATGAGCCTGTGTATGCAGCTGTGGCCTGTTTGTGCGGAATCTGCCTGTATGCAGCAGTAGCAGTGTGTGTAGTATCTGGCTGAGGACAGTATGAGCCTGTGTATGCAGCTGTGGCCTGTGTGTGCGGAATCTGCCTGTATGCAGCAGTAGCAGTGTGTGTAGTATCTGGCTGAGGACAGTATGAGCCTGTGTATGCAGCTGTGGCATGTGTGTGCGGAATCTGCCTGTGTGCAGCAGTAGCAGTGTGTGTAGTATCTGGCTGAGGGCAGTATGAGCCTGTGTATGCAGCTGTGGCCTGTGTGTACGGAATCTGCTTGTGTGCAGCAGTAGCAGTGTGTGTAGTATCTGGCTGAGGACAGTATGAGCCTGTGTATGCAGCTGTGGCATGTGTGTGCGGAATCTGCCTGTGTGCAGCAGTAGCAGTGTGTGTAGTATCTGGCTGAGGGCAGTATGAGCCTGTGTATGCAGCTGTGGCCTGTGTGTACGGAATCTGCCTGTGTGCTGCAGTAGCAGCTGTGATGTACAAATGTCTGCAAAATATGTTTTCTGTTGGAATGTGCTAGAAATCTCCCCTTCCCTTCTGAGTTACATGGCACACTGAAGCTATAGCAGTGCCTACCCTCCCCCAAGTGTTATCACCTCTCCAGCTAGCAATAGGATACTTCCTGCTATCACCATTTGGCTCCTCTTCAGAGCGGGAAAAACTTCTTTGTTTGAAACGAATAAAACTATGAGAGACTATACCATAAGAACCAAATACCCTAGAGATAAGAAAATCACATTTTTGTAATCCGGGCGGTCACAGCGTCGCTGCCGTGGTTCTTGCGAAGCCTAATCCTTTCAGAACCTGAGATATGTGTTCCAGCTAAACGGTGTATCAGAACTACTGCATATTTGGTCTTGAATTATTGTACTCAACAAATCACAACCAATGATGCCCTATATGTGTCTGTGCGGGCTGCCCCCACGGAGTTGTGATTAGTATAAGTTTTCTAGTGTAATTCTAAATCCAAAAGGGAGAGGTGGGATTAACCCAGCATGCATCTCTCCGTGATGTCACATAGCAAGTCTATAAAGCATTTCCTGGACAAAACCAGGGCAGAACAGCTGCAGGGTCCGGGCTGACAAGAACTCAGATGAGCGGAGAAGTGCAGCTCCGCCTCCACCCCCCTTAAAACCACATGGGATGCCTAACAACAATATGGAACTGTGAGTGTAATCTCTTTGTTTTCTACACTTTTATTTTATACCTGTACTGTACATATTTTAGGTCTCAATTTTATAGCAACTTTTATCTGTAATCACTGTCCTCTTTCGGAAAATAAATGAAATTATTTAGATCTGTCTCCATGCTCTAAGAATCGAACTATACGCCTTTGATAGATAATCGCTACTAATTCAAGGGGTTTGCCACGGACCCTCTTAATTTAACACTGTGAATTAAGTAACCGTGACTGGTGGCAGCGCGTTGTGCACGGCTATTGCGGCTTGCTGGAAGTCCAGAAGGGTCTTATATTGCTGAATAAGGGTCTGCGGCCACAGCATTGATAATTCCCTTACTGCAGAAGCCTAGTTGTCGGTTCACAACAGGCAGCCCGTCCGGCGACCAATTATCCTAGGTGCAGTTCCCTGACTGACCTGAGGGTAAGGGGGGCGCTGGAGAGCTGGGAGTTCCAAAGTGGAACTGAGAAAGTGGGATATACATAAATCCCCGCAGTACTTGGAAGATTGATAGCAGTAGTGGGGCATCCAAATTAAACTTCCCCTGCGGCAAATTGTAGAGCGAGATTAACTTGCTGGATATTTTTGGTCACATGGTGCCAGTGGTGGGATAACTAAGATAAGCCCCAACGGTGCCTGTGATAGCCGTGTGCCGGCAGTGTGTCTCGTCCCTCCGTCCGCTGATACACCCGTGTCAGTGGTGGGACTGTGACATAGTGGTGACACAGGGTCCGCTGTCCGTCGCGTTTTGGTGGCAGCGGGACCCCCGTTAGTCGCCTCCGTAAGTAGACGAACGGCTGTGGGCTGTTCGTCACATATTGGTGGCAGCGGTGGGATAATCCTAGAGCATTAGTGATTTGGTTTGAGCAATCATTCCGCTCACTAAAAACCTGCACGGTTCCTGCATCATAGGTTTTGGAGAACAGACCCAGTGGTTACTAGTTCTGAGACATTTGTGTGTACGTACAAGTATTCCCTCCCATTTCTTCGTTTTTCTTTTCTATCTTTTATTTGGCAACCATGGCTACGTGGGGAGAATCTTATTATAAGCAGCTTAATAAGGACATCCTGAGGTCCCTGTGCACGTCAAAGCAGATTGATGTCACCGACAAGACCAAAGCCCAGTTGGTCGCGGCTCTAGTGCAATGGGAAGAGAGCCAGGGCGCAGAAGGCAGCACCAATGCCGATGGTGCAGCCGCAGGGGTCCAGATGGTGCAGACCGCCAGCCGGGAAGTCCTGGACCCCTATCTGCAATTGGCTCTACAGCAACTCCCTGCCGAAGACCATGTTGGACGCCTGCAGCTGATCCAGCAAGCTCAGGAGAGAGCCGAGTGCCAAGCAAAAGCTCAGAGAGCCCATGAGCTGGAGATGCTCCGAGGGGGGTGGAATGCCCCCACAGCTCGACGCAGTGAGCCCAGCAGCGTCTAGACTCCTAAACCCCGGCCAGAGCATTTTCCCGTGATGGAAAAGGATGGGGACTTGGACACGTTTCTGCGAGCCTTTGAGAAAGCCTGCAGACAGTACCAGCTGCCTAGAGACCAATGGGCAAGGTACTTGACCCCAGGGCTAAAAGGCAAAGCCCTGGAGGCATTTGCTTCTCTTCCGCCAGAAGCCGATGACGACTATGACGCCATAAAGCAGGCGCTGATCGCCAAATACCGGCTGACACCTGAGGTATACCGAAAGAAGTTCCGGCACCTCCAACGTGGCCCACATGATAGCTACAGTGATGTGGTGCAAGGACTCAGGACCCACTTTGACCAGTGGATCCATGGACTGTCCGTTGAAACCCTTGAGCAGCTACCGGACCTGATGATCAAAGACCAGTTCCTGCATCTCTGCCCAGCAGAGGTCCGACAGTTCATCCTGGACCGCGAACCAACGAACGCGGACAAAGCGGCGCAGATCGCCGACAACTACGAGGCCAACTGGAAGCCCGAGACGCGGAGGCCAGTCGCCACCAGCTGGAAAGGGGGTAAGCCAGCAACCAACCCCAATGCCCCAGCTAGCCGTCCCTCCGGAGGCCCTGTCCCTGTTGCCAACAACAGGCCGGCTACTGACAGTCGCCTGTGTCACCACTGCCAGCGGCCTGGTCACTTCTTTTACGCCGGTCCGGATAGGCCGAAGAACCCCCCAGCCAAGGCCCCCGGGCCCAACGCCTCTGTTATTTTGGTGGGAGGTGTGGTTGGGAGGGCTGACGACAACGTTCAACCTGTTCAGGTGGGGGCCCGTCTTGCTACAGGCCTCAAGGACACCGGGGCTGAACGAACCCTCATCCGTCCTGGACTGGCGGCCCCTGAAGAGTTTGTTGAGGGGAAAACCCTGACTGTCACCGGGATTTGAGGCACCCGTTGTCCCTTGCCAGTGGCACGAGTTTTTCTTGACTGGGGTGCCGGGAGCGGGTTGAGGGAGGTGGGAGTGTCTGAAAACCTGCCCACTGATGTTTTATTGGGGACTGACTTGGGGCGGATGGTTGCATACTACGTCCCTGACACCCTTCCCCAAACTGATAATAAGGGTAACGTTAACCCTGATGATGATGATGATGAGGGGAAACTGAATGTGTTACCTGCTAATGCCTTGATGAGTATTGATGCAACTAACAATCATTCCTTCCCCAGGTATGATGCTGATGCTGATGTGAATGTACCAAAGCAAACTGATAACCATTCTTCTCCTAGGAAGGATGATGATGATGTTGATGTATCTGTGCCGACTGAACCCGTTAACCCTTTCTTTGAAGCGGTAGATGTGTCCTCAGGTACCGAAGTGCTCAGCCCCGTCACTCTGCGGAGTGAGACGGCTGCGGAACCCCTGGCAGGAGTAAGCAACGGTGCTCAAGGAAATGGGGAGGTGCATGGGGACCATGAGGAAGGTAATGCCATGCAGCTGACCAGTGCCACCGAGGAAGGTAACTGGCCCATAAGTAGCACTGCTCCTGAAGTGTTGGGGGTGGATGGGGAGGTAGAGCCCAAGCCAGCACCGGCTGGTGGGTCTGTAGAAATCCCCAGGGAGACAGCATACATAGCAGCTGTCACACGCAGTCAGAGTGCCCAGATCGCAGGTAACGCACTGTCTTCTGGACCCTCTGCTGCTACAGGAGAGACTGAACCAGAGGTGAACCCAGAGCCGGTTCCAGAGGGTCCCAGTAAAGGAGGTACCCTGACGTCATTTCTGGCAGCCTCCAGCATGGAGTTCCAGGCTGCTCTGCACTCAGATGCCAGCCTGGAGAAATTGAGAGGTCTCGCTGAGACGCCCACCTCCAAGTCTGATAAGGAGAGGGTGTTCTGGGAACGAGGAAGGTTGTACCGGGAGACAGTACCCGGAGATCCTAAAAAGGAGTGGTTGAGGGAAAGACAGCTGGTCGTCCCCTATCAGTTCAGAACCGAGTTGTTGCGGATTGCCCATGAGATTCCACTCGCTGGACACTTGGGGATCAGCAAAACAAAGGCACGGCTGTCTCAACACTTCTATTGGCCCAAGATGGGGACAGATGTAACACACTACTGCCGCTCCTGCGCCACCTGTCAAAAAGTGGGTAAGGCGGGGCCTGCTCTTAAGGCTCCCCTTATTCCTTTGCCGGTGATAGAGGAGCCTTTCCAGAGAATCGTGGTGGACATTGTAGGACCGCTGTCCGTCCCCAGCAGCTCCGGAAAGCGATACATTCTCACCGTGGTAGACTACGCTACCCGGTACCCAGAGGCAGTAGCTCTGTCTTCAACCAGGGCAGATAAGGTGGCTGACGCACTGGTGACCATCTTTTCAAGGGTAGGATTTCCCAGGGAGATGCTTACCGATCAAGGGCCCCAATTCATGTCTCGCCTAATGGAGGCTCTCTGTGAGAAAATGCAGGTGATGCAGCTGGTATCGAGTCCGTATCACCCACAGACTAATGGTTTGTGTGAACGTTTCAACGGTACCCTCAAACAGATGCTCCGCATATTGGTTGAGACCCAAGGGCGCGACTGGGAGCGGTACCTCCCACACCTGCTGTTCGCTTACAGAGAAGTTCCGCAGGCCTCGACCGGGTTCTCCCCCTTCGAGCTCCTGTATGGCAGGCGAGTCCGGGGACCCCTTGGGTTGATAAGAGAATCCTGGGAAGATGAGCCAAACCCCACAGAAGTGTCCATCGTGGATTATGTCATGCGCTTCCGTGACAAGATGCAGACCTTGACGCAGTTGGTGCATGACAACATGACGCAGGCTCAGGCTGACCAGAAGCGCTGGTACGACCAGAACGCCCGGGAGCGGACCTACCAGGTGGGTCAAAAAGTGTGGGCGCTGGTCCCTGTACCAACGGATAAGCTTCAGGCAGCCTGGGAAGGCCCGTACGTCGTCCACCAACAGCTCAACCCGGTCACCTACGTGGTCACGCTTGACCATGCTCGGGGTAGGCGCAAGGCCTTTCACGTCAACATGCTGAAGGCGCACTACGAACGTGAAGCTTGCGTCCTACGGTCTGCAATCTGCCAGAGGATGGGGAGGAAGATCCCCTCCTGGACATGCTGGCCCAGGCCAAGGCCAATGGGTCCATTGAGGACATGGAGATAAGTGGTTCGCTCACCGTGTCCCAGCGGTTGCAGCTGATGGCCACCCTGGAACTCTTCCGGCCCGTGTTCACCAACCGTCCTGGGAGGACGGAGTTAGCGGTTCATGAGGTGGACACCGGGAATCACGCCCCAATACGGCGAACACCTTATCGGATCTCTGAAACGGTGCAACAAGTCATGCGCCAAGAGATCGATGAGATGTTAAGGCTGGGGGTGATTCGACGGTCAAAAAGCGCGTGGGCTTCACCTGTAGTCCTCGTGCCTAAAAAGGATCGAACCACCAGGTTCTGAGTGGACTACAGGGGGCTCAACGCCATCACAACCTCTGATGCCCACCCGATGCCGCGCATCGAGGATCTGCTCGAGCGGTTGACAAACGCCAACTACATATCCATCATGGATTTGAGTCGGGGATACTGGCAGATTCCCCTGAGCCCTGAGGCGCAGGAGAAATCCGCCTTTATCACCCCCTTTGGACTGTACGAGTCCTCGGTCATGCCCTTCGGCATGAAGAATGCCCCTGCCACTTTCCAGCGGATGGTCAACCACCTGCTTCGGGGACTGGAGGAGTACGCGGTTGCGTACTTAGACGATATTGCCGTCTTCAGTTCCACCTGGGAGGAACACCTTCAGCACCTCCAGGAGGTGCTCAAGCGTCTTCACCAGGCAGGCCTGACCATCAAGTCGGGGAAGTGCCAGATAGGCATGCGCAAGGTCCACTACCTGGGGCACCGGGTAGGCGGGGGATCCATGAGTTCGGAGCCAGAAAAAGTGGACGCAATCGTGTCCTGGCCCACCCCCAGGACCAAGAAGCAGGTGAAGTCCTTCTTGGGCACTGCAGGGTACTATAGGCGGTTCGTACAGGACTATAGCGCCCTTGCCAAACCCTTGACTGACCTCACCAAGCAGAGGCTACCCCAAACAGTCAACTGGACAGATGACTGTGAGGCGGCTTTCCAAGCTTTGAAAGCAGCCCTGTGCAACTCTCCAGTGTTGAGAGCAGTCGACAGCAGTCGGCCGTTTCTGGTACAGACCGACGCCAGCGAGTTTGGCCTCGGTGCTGTGCTTAGCCAGGTCGATTCGGGGGACCAAGAGCACCCCGTGTTGTACCTGAGCCGGAAACTTTTGCCGAGGGAAGTGGCATACTCGACCATCGAGAAGGAGTGTCTGGCCATGGTGTGGGCACTGCAGCGTTTGCAGCCCTACCTGTACGGGCGTGCCTTCACGGTGGTAACTGACCACAACACTCTGAGCTGGTTGCACACAGTGTCCGGAACCAATGGAAGATTGCTCCGCTGGAGCCTTGCCCTTCAACAGTACGACTTTACTGTAAAACACAGGAAGGGCAGTGAAAATGGCAATGCCGATGGGTTGTCCCGCCGGGGCGAACCCGCTGAGGTGCGCATGGCCGATTACCGAGAGGTAATGCCTCCTTAGCGCCCTCTTAAGGGGGGAGGTGTGATGTACAAATGTCTGCAAAATATGTTTTCTGTTGGAATGTGCTAGAAATCTCCCTTCCCTTCTGAGTTACATGGCACACTGAAGCTATAGCAGTGCCTACCCTCCCCAAGTGTTATCACCTCTCCAGCTAGCAATAGGATACTTCCTGCTATCACCATTTGGCTCCTCTTCAGAGCGGGAAAAACTTCTTTGTTTGAAACGAATAAAACTATGAGAGACTATACCATAAGAACCAAATACCCTAGAGATACGAAAATCACATTTTTGTAATTCGGGCGGTCACAGCGTCGCTGCCGTGGTTCTTGCGAAGCCTAATCCTTTCAGAACCTGAGATATGTGTTCCAGCTAAACGGTGTATCAGAACTACTGCATATTTGGTCTTGAATTATTGTACTCAACAAATCACAACCAATGATGCCCTATATGTGTCTGTGCGGGCTGCCCCCACGGAGTTATGATTAGTATAAGTTTTCTAGTGTAATTCTAAATCCAAAAGGGAGAGGTGGGATTAACCCAGCATGCATCTCTCCGTGATGTCACATAGCAAGTCTATAAAGCATTTCCTGGACAAAACCAGGGCAGAACAGCTGCAGGGTACGGGCTGACAAGAACTCAGATGAGCGGAGAAGTGCAGCTCCGCCTCCACCCCCCTTAAAACCACATGGGATGCCTAACAACAATATGGAACTGTGAGTGTAATCTCCTTGTTTTCTCCACTTTTATTTTATACCTGTACTGTACATATTTTAGGTCTCAATTTTATAGCAACTTTTATCTGTAATCACTGTCCTCTTTCGGAAAATAAATGAAATTATTTAGATCTGTCTCCATGCTCTAAGAATCGAAATATACGCCTTTGATAGATAATCGCTACTAATTCAAGGGGTTTGCCACGGACCCTCTTAATTTAACACTGTGAATTAAGTAACCGTGACTGGTGGCAGCGCGTTGTGCACGGCTATTGCGGCTTGCTGGCAGTCCAGAAGGGTCTTATATTGCTGAATAAGGGTCTGCGGCCACAGCATTGATAATTCCCTTACTGCAGAAGCCTAATTGTCGGTTCACAACAGGCAGCCCGTCCGGCGACCAATTATCCTAGGTGCAGTTCCCTGACTGACCTGAGGGTAAGGGGGGCGCCGGAGAGCTGCGAGTTCCAAAGTGGAACTGAGAAAGTGGGATATACATAAATCCCCGCAGTACTTGGAAGATTGATAGCAGTGGTGGGGCATCCAAATTAAACTTCCCCTGCGGCAAATTGGAGAGCGAGATTAGCTTGCTGGATATTTTTGGTCACATGGTGCCAGTGGTGGGATAACTAAGATAAGCCCCAACGGTGCCTGTGATAGCCGTGTGCCGGCAGTGTGTCTCGTCCCTCCATCCGCTGAAACACCCGTGTCAGTGGTGGGACTGTGACATAGTGGTGACACAGGGTCCGCTGTCCGTCGCGTTTTGGTGGCAGCGGGACCCCCGTTAGTCGCCTCCGTAAGTGGACGAACGGCTGTGGGCTGTTCGTCACAGCAGTGTGTGTAGTATCTGGCTGAGGACAGTATGGGCCTGTGTATGCAGCTGTGGCCTGTGTGTGCGGAATCTGCCTGTGTGCTGCAGTAGCAGTGTGTGTAGTATCTGGCTGAGGACAGTATGAGCCTGTGTATGCAGCTGTGGCCTGTGTGTGCGGAATCTGCCTGTGTGCAGCAGTACCAGACTAGCAGTGTGTATAGTATCTGGCTGAGGACAGTATGAGCCTGTGTATGCAGCTGTGGCCTGTGTGTGCGGAATCTGCCTGTGTGCAGCAGTAGCAGTGTGTGTAGTATCTGGCTGAGGACAGTATGAGCCTGTGTATGCAGCTGTGGCCTGTGTGTGCGGAATCTGCCTGTGTGCTGCAGTAGCAGTGTGTGTAGTATCTGGCTGAGGACAGTATGAGCCTGTGTATGCAGCTGTGGCCTGTGTGCGCGGATTCTGCCTGTCTGCTGTAGTATCAGTGTGTGTAGTATCTGGCTGAGGACAGTATGAGCCTGTGTATGCAGCTGTGGCATGTGTGTGCGGAATCTGCCTGTGTGCTGCAGTAGCAGTGTGTGTAGTATCTGGCTGAGGACAGTATAAGCCTGTGTATGCAGCTGTGGCCTGTGTGTGCGGAATCTGCCTGTGTGCAGCAGTAGCAGTGTGTGTAGTATCTGGCTGAGGACAGTATGAGCCTGTGTATGCAGCTGTGGCCTGTGTGTGCGGAATCTGCCTGTGTGCTGCAGTAGCAGTGTATGTAGTATCTGGCTGAGGACAGTGTGAGCCTGTGTATGCAGCTGTGGCCTGTGTGTGCGGAATCTGCCTGTGTGCAGCAGTAGCAGTGTGTGTAGTATCTGGCTGAGGACAGTGTGAGCCTGTGTATGCAGCTGTGGCCTGTGTGCGCGGATTCTGCCTGTGTGCTGCAGTAGCAGTGTGTGTAGTATCTGGCTGAGGACAGTATGAGCCTGTGTATGTAGCTGTGGCCTGTGTGTGCGGAATCTGCCTGTGTGCAGCAGTAGCAGTGTGTGTAGTATCTGGCTGAGGACAGTATGAGCCTGTGTATGCAGCTGTGGCCTGTGTGTGCGGAATCTGCCTGTGTGCTGCAGTAGCAGTGTGTGTAGTATCTGGCTGAGGACAGTATGAGCCTGTGTATGCAGCTGTGGCCTGTGTGTGCGGAATCTGCCTGTGTGCAGCAGTAGCAGTGTGGGTAGTATCTGGCTGAGAAGAGTATGAGCCTGTGTATGCAGCTGTGGCCTGTGTGTGCGGAATCTGCCTGTGTGCAGCAGTAGCAGTGTGTGTAGTATCTGGCTGAGGACAGTATGAGCCTGTGTATGCAGCTGTGGCCTGTGTGTGCGGAATCTGCCTGTGTGCAGCAGTAGCAGTGTGTGTAGTATCTGGCTGAGGACAGTATGAGCCTGTGTATGCAGCTGTGGCCTGTGTGTGCGGAATCTGCCTGTGTGCAACAGTACCAGACTAGCAGTGTGTGTAGTATCTGGATGAGGACAGTATGAGCCTGTGTATGCAGCTGTGGCCTGTGTGTGCGGAATCTGCCTGTGTGCAGCAGTAGCAGTGTGTGTGGTATCTGGCTGAGGACAGTATGAGCCTGTGTATGCAGCTGTGGCCTGTGTGTGCGGAATCTGCCTGTGTGCTGCAGTAGCAGTGTGTGTAGTATCTGGCTGAGGACAGTATAAGCCTGTGTATGCAGCTGTGGCCTGTGTGTGCGGAATCTGCCTGTGTGCTGCAGTAGCAGTGTGTGTAGTATCTGGCTGAGGACAGTATGAGCCTGTGTATGCAGCTGTGGCCTGTGTGTGCGGAATCTGCCTGTATGCAGCAGTAGCAGTGTGTGTAGTATCTGGCTGAGGACAGTATGAGCCTGTGTATGCAACTGTGGCCTGTGTTTGCGGAATCTGCCTGTGTGCAGCAGTACCAGACTAGCAGTGTGTGTAGTATCTGGCTGAGGACAGTATGAGCCTGTGTATGCAGCTGTGGCCTGTGTGTGCGGAATCTGCCTGTGTGCAGCAGTAGCAGTGTGTGTAGTATCTGGCTGAGGACAGTATGAGCCTGTGTATGCAGCTGTGGCCTGTGTGTGCGGAATCTGCCTGTGTGCAGCAGTAGCAGTGTGTGTAGTATCTGGCTGAGGACAGTATGAGCCTGTGTATGCAGCTGTGGCCTGTGTGTGCGGAATCTGCCTGTGTGCAACAGTACCAGACTAGCAGTGTGTGTAGTATCTGGATGAGGACAGTATGAGCCTGTGTATGCAGCTGTGGCCTGTGTGTGCGGAATCTGCCTGTGTGCAGCAGTAGCAGTGTGTGTGGTATCTGGCTGAGGACAGTATGAGTCTGTGTATGCAGCTGTGCCATGTGTGTGCGGAATCTGCCTGTGTCCAGCAGTAGCAGTGTGTGTAGTATCTGGCTGAGGACAGTATGAGCCTGTGTATGCAGCTGTGGCCTGTGTGTGCGGAATCTGCCTGTGTGCAGCAGTAGCAGTGTGTGTAGTATCTGGCTGAGGACAGTATGAGCCTGTGTATGCAACTGTAGCCTGTGTGTGCGGAATCTGCCTGTGTGCAGCAGTAGCAGTGTGTGTAGTATCTGGCTGAGGACAGTATGGGCCTGTGTATGCAGCTGTGGCCTGTGTGTGTGGAATCTGCCTGTGTGCAGCAGTAGCAGTCTGTGTAGTATCTGGCTGAGGACAGAATGGGCCTGTGTATGCAACTGTGGCCTGTGTGTGTGGAATCTGCCTGTGTGCTGCAGTAGCAGTGTGTGTAGTATCTGGCTGAGGACAGTATGAGCCTGTGTATGCAGCTGTGGCCTGTGTGTGCGGAATCTGCCTGTATGCAGCAGTAGCAGTGTGTGTAGTATCTGGCTGAGGACAGTATGAGCCTGTGTATGCAGCTGTGGCCTGTGTGTGTGGAATCTGCCTGTGTGCAGCAGTAGCAGTGTGTGTAGTATCTGGCTGAGGACAGTATGAGCCTGTGTATGCAGCTGTGGCCTGTGTGCGCGGAATCTTCCTGTGTGCAGCAGTAGCAGACTAGCAGTGTGTGTAGTATCTGGCTGAGGACAGTATGAGCCTGTGTATGCAGCTGTGGCCTGTGTGTGCGGAATCTGCCTGTGTGCTGCAGTAGCAGTGTGTGTAGCATCTGGCTGAGGAAAGTATGAGCCTGTGTATGCAGCTGTGGCCTGTGTGTGCGGAATCTGCCTGTGTGCTGCAGTAGCAGTGTGTGTAGTATCTGGCTGAGGACAGTATGAGCCTGTGTATGCAGCTGTGGCCTGTGTGCGGAATCTGCCTGTGTGCTGCAGTAGTAGTGTGTGTAGTATCTGGCTGAGGACAGTATGAGCCTGTGTATGCAGCTGTGGCCTGTGTGTGCGGAATTTGCCTGTGTGCTGCAGTAGTAGTGTGTGTAGTATCTGGCTGAGGACAGTATGAGCCTGTGTATGCAGCTGTGGCCTGTGTGTGCGGAATCTGCCTGTGTGCTGCAGTAGCAGTGTGTGTAGTATCTGGCTGAGGACAGTATGAGCCTGTGTATGCAGCTGTGGCCTGTGTGTGCGGAATCTGCCTGTGTGCTGCAGTAGCAGTGTGTATAGTATCTGGCTGAGGACAGTATGAGCCTGTGTATGCAACTGTGGCCTGTGTGTGCGGAACCTGCCTGTGTGCAGCAGTAGCAGTGTGTGTAGTATCTGGCTGAGGACAGTATGAACCTGTGTATGCAGCTGTGGCATGTGTGTGCGGAATCTGCCTGTGTGCTGCAGTAGCAGTGTGTGTAGTATCTGACTGAGGACAGTATGAGCCTGTGTATGCAGCTGTGGACTGTGTGTGCGGAATCTGCCTGTGTGCAGCAGTAGCAGTGTGTGTAGTATCTGGCTGAGGACAGTATGAGCCTGTGTATGCAGCTGTGGCCTGTGTGTGCGGAATGTGCCTGTGTGCAGCACTAGCAGTGTGTGTATTATCTGGCTGAGGACAGTGTGGGCCTGTGTATGCAGCTGTGGCCTGTGTGTGCGGAATCTGCCTGTGTGCTGCAGTAACAGTCTGTGTAGTATCTGGCTGAGGACAGTATGGGCCCTATGTATGCAGCTATGGCCTGTGTGTGTGGAATCTGCCTGTATGCAGCAGTAGCAGTGTGTGTAGTATCTGGCTGAGGACAGTATGATCCTGTGTATGCAACTGTGGCCTGTGTGTGCGGAATCTGCCTGTGTGCTGCAGTAGCTGTGTGTAGTATCTGGCTGAAGACAGTATGCGCCTGTGTATGCAGCTGTGGCCTGTGTGCGCGGAATCTGCCTGTGTGCAGCAGTAGCAGTGTGTGTAGTATCTGGCTGAGGACAGTATGAGCCTGTGTATGCAGCTGTGGCCTGTGTGTGCGGAATCTGCCTGTGTGCAGCAGTAGCCTGTGTGTGCGGAATCTGCCTGTGTACAGCAGTAGCAGTGTGTGTAGTATCTGGCTGAGGACATTATGAGCCTGTGTATGCAGCTGTGGCCTGTGTGTGCGGAATCTGCCTGTGTGCAGCAGTAGCAGTGTGTGTAGTATCTGGCTGAGGACAGTATGAGCCTGTGTATGCAGCTGTGGCCTGTGTGTGCGGAAACTGCCTGTGTGCTGCAGTAGCAGCGTGTGTAGTATTTGGCTGAGGACAGTATGAGTCTGTGTATGCAGCTGTGGCCTGTGTGTGCGGAATCTGCCTGTGTGCAGCAGTAGCAGTGTGTGTAGTATCTGGCTGAGGACAGTATGAGCCTGTTTATGCAGCTGCGGCCTGTGTGTGCGGAATCTGCCTGTATGCAGCAGTAGCAGTCTGTGTAGTATCTGGCTGAGGACAGTATGAGCCTGTGTATGCAGCTGTGGCCTGTGTGTGCGGAATCTGCCTGTGTGCTGCAGTAGCAGTGTGTGTAGTATCTGGCTGAGGACAGTATGAGCCTGTGTATGCAGCTGTGGCCTGTGTGTGCGGAATCTGCCTGTGTGCAGAAGTACCAGACTAGCAGTGTGTGTAGTATCTGGCTGAGGACAGTATGAGCCTGTGTATGCAGCTGTGGCCTGTGTGTGCGGAATCTGCCTGTGTGCTGCAGTAGCAGTGTGTGTAGTATCTGGCTGAGGACAGTATGAGTCTGTGTATGCAGCTGTGCCATGTGTGTGCGGAATCTGCCTGTTTCCAGCAGTAGCAGTGTGTGTAGTATCTGGCTGAGGACAGTATGAGCCTGTGTATGCAGCTGTGGCCTGTGTGTGTGGAATCTGCCTGTGTGCAGCAGTAGCAGTGTGTGTAGTATCTGGCTGAGGACAGTATGGGCCTGTGTATGCAGCTGTGGCCTGTGTGTGTGGAATCTGCCTGTGTGCAGCAGTAGCAGTGTGTGTAGTATCTGGCTGAGGACAGTATGAGCCTGTGTATGCAGCTATGGCCTGTGTGTGCGGAATCTGCCTGTGTGCAGCAGTAGCAGTGTGTGTAGTATCTGGATGAGGACAGTATGAGCCTGTGCATGCAACTGTGGCCTGTGTGTGCGGAATCTGCCTGTGTGCAGCAGTAGCAGTGTGTGTAGTATCTGGCTGAGGACAATATGGGCCTGTGTATGCAGCTGTGGCCTGTGTGTGTGGAATCTGCCTGTGTGCAGCAGTAGCAGTCTGTGTAGTATCTGGCTGAGGACAGAATGGGCCTGTGTATGCAACTGTGGCCTGTGTGTGTGGAATCTGCCTGTGTGCTGCAGTAGCAGTGTGTGTAGTATCTGGCTGAGGACAGTATGAGCCTGTGTATGCAGCTGTGGCCTGTGTGTGCGGAATCTGCCTGTGTGCAGCAGTAGCAGTATGTGTAGTATCTGGCTGAAGACAGTATGAGCCTGTGTATGCAGCTGTGGCCTGTGTGTGTGGAATCTGCCTGTGTGCAGCAGTAGCAGTGTGTGTAGTATCTGGCTGAGGACAGTATGAGCCTGTGTATGCAGCTGTGGCCTGTGTGCGCGGAATCTGCCTGTGTACAGCAGTAGCAGACTAGCAGTGTGTGTAGTATCTGGCTGAGGAAAGTATGAGCCTGTGTATGCAGCTGTGGCCTGTGTGTGCGGAATCTGCCTGTGTGCTGCAGTAGCAGTGTGTGTAGTATCTGGCTGAGGACAGTATGAGCCTGTGTATGCAGCTGTGGCCTGTGTGCGGAATCTGCCTGTGTGCTGCAGTAGTAGTGTGTGTAGTATCTGGCTGAGGACAGTATGAGCCTGTGTATGCAGCTGTGGCCTGTGTGTGCGGAATCTGCCTGTGTGCTGCAGTAGCAGTGTGTGTAGTATCTGGCTGAGGACAGTATGAGCCTGTGTATGCAGCTGTGGCCTGTGTGTGCGGAATCTCCCTGTGTGCAGCAGTACCAGACTAGCAGTGTGTGTAGTATCTGGCTGAGGACAGTATGAGCCTGTGTATGCAGCTGTGGCCTGTGTGTGCGGAATCTGCCTGTGTGCTGCAGTAGCAGTGTGTGTAGTATCTGGCTGAGGACAGTATGAGCCTGTGTATGCAACTGTGGCCTGTGTGTGCGGAATCTGCCTGTGTGCAGCAGCAGCAGTGTGTGTAGTATCTGGCTGAGGACAGTATGAACCTGTGTATGCAGCTGTGGCATGTGTGTGCGGAATCTGCCTGTGTGCTGCAGTAGCAGTGTGTGTAGTATCTGACTGAGGACAGTATGAGCCTGTGTATGCAGCTGTGGACTGTGTGTGCGGAATCTGCCTGTGTGCAGCAGTAGCAGTGTGTATAGTATCTGGCTGAGGACAGTATGAGCCTGTGTATGCAGCTGTGGCCTGTGTGTGCGGAATGTGCCTGTGTGCAGCACTAGCAGTGTGTGTATTATCTGGCTGAGGACAGTGTGGGCCTGTGTATGCAGCTGTGGCCTGTGTGTGCGGAATCTGCCTGTGTGCTGCAGTAGCAGTCTGTGTAGTATCTGGCTGAGGACAGTATGGGCCTGTGTATGCAGCTGTGGCCTGTGTGCGCGGAATCTGCCTGTGTGCAGCAGTAGCAGACTAGCAGTGTGTGTAGTATCCGGCTGAGGACAGTATGAGCCTGTGTATGCAGCTGTGGCCTGTGTGCGCGGAATCTGCCTGTGTGCAGCAGTAGCAGACTAGCAGTGTGTGTAGTATCTGGCTGAGGACAGTATGAGCCTGTGTATGCAGCTGTGGCCTGTGTGTGCGGAATCTGCCTGTGTTCTGCAGTAGCAGTGTGTGCAGTATCTGGCTGAGAACAGTATGAGCCTGTGTATGCAGCTGTGGCCTGTGTGTGCGGAATCTGCCTGTGTGCAGCAGTAGCAGTGTGTGTAGTATCTGGCTGAGGACAGTATGAGCCTGTGTATGCAGCTGTGTCCTGTGTGTGCGGAATCTGCCTGTGTGCTGCAGTAGCAGTGTGTGTAGTATCTGGCTGAGGACAGTATGAGCCTGTGTATGCAGCTGTGGCATGTGTGTGCGGAATCTGCCTATGTGCAGCAGTAGCACTGTGTGTAGTATCTGGCTGAGGACAGTATGAGCCTGTGTATGCAACTGTGGCCTGTGTGCGCGGAATCTGCCTGTATGCAGCAGTAGCAGTGTGTGTAGTATCTGGCTGAGGACAGTATGAGCCTGTGTATGCAGCTGTGGCCTGTGTGTAGCAGTACCAGACTAGCAGTGTGTGTAGTATCTGGCTGAGGACAGTATGAGCCTGTGTATGCAGCTATGGCCTGTGTGTGTGGAATCTGCCTGTGTGCTGCAGTAGCAGTGTGTGTAGTATCTGGCTGAGGACAGTATGAGCCTGTGTATGCAGCTGTGGCCTGTGTGTGCGGTGTGATGTACAATGTCTGCAAGATATGTTTTCTGTTGCAATGTGCTAAAAAATCCTCCATTATGTAAGAAGCTGCCTGCCAGTGTCTCAGTTACATTGCACACTGCAGCAGCTTCCCTTCCCCCAAGTGCCATAAACCAATTTCCTGTCACCCCATTTGGCTTCTCTCAGCTGGGAAAAAAAAAGTGCGGGAAAAAGGTCTTTGTTTGAAATAAAGGTTAGAAGTAAACCTTTAAGAGCCTGCCCTGCGAAAACCGTACCAAGTAGAGATATGAAAATCATATTTTTGTAACCTGAGCGGTCCCAGCTTTGATACCGCGTATCTTTCGAAGTTCTACCCTGTCCAGAACATGAGATATGATTTGTCCCCAAATGGACGGTCATATCGCATAGATGTTTGATGTTTTCTTGATAGGCTCATTACGCTGGGAAACATGATACCACTGACGAGTCCATACCAGCTTCTCCCATAAAGTTATAGCTAATCTAAGTTTTGTAGCCAAAATATAACTTGGATGAGAGAGGTGGGATCAACCCAGAATGCACCCCCCCGTGATGTCACATAGGAAAGTCTATAAGGCATTCCCTGGCAAAACCAGCACAGAAGAGCTCCAATCCTTGTGCTGAGCAGAACCCAGATGAGCGGAGACGTGCAGCTCTGCCTCCACCCCCCTTAAAGCCACATGGGATGCCTAACAACAATTGACTAAATGTGAGTGTACCTTCTTCTTTCATCCACTTTGCTTTATACTTGTCTAATGTACATATTTTATGTCTCAATTTTATAGCAACTTTTATCTGTAATCACTGCCCTACTTTTTCGGGGAATAAATGATATAATTATTTAGATCTGTCTCCATGCTCTAAGACTCGAACTATACGCCTTTGTTAGATAATCGCTACTAATTCAAGGGGTTTGCCACGGACCCTCTTAATTTAACACTGTGAATTAAGTAACCGTGACTGGTGGCAGCACGTTGTGTATGGCTATTGCGGCTTGCTGGCAGTACAGAAGGGTCTTATATTGCTGAATAAGGGGCTGCGGCCACAGCATTGATAATTCCC